>NC_091468.1:15450377-15500377 GCF_027789765.1 Dendropsophus ebraccatus | reverse complement strand
ATCTATCTATCTATCTATCTATCTATCTATCTATCTATCTCCTATCTATCTATCTATCTATCTATCTCCTATCTATCTATCTATCTATCTATCTATCTATCTATCTATCTATCTCCTATCTATCTATCTATCTATCTATCTCCTATCTATCTATCTATCTATCTATCTATCTATCTATCTATCTATCAGACCCCTCAGCGATCAAAACTTTTGATGTGTCTCTTTAACATATCAAAAGTTTTTAATGACTCCTATGTCCATTTTTTTTATATCTACGTGAATTCCCACAACTCTCAATGACTCCAATCGGAGTAACAGGAGAAGAGAAAGCTCAGCTATTTACAGAATCCCGACCATCTCTCTATTCACCCAAGCTGGATGGGGGTCGGGGGACCCCAGTTCTGAAGATAGGTGCAGGACTTGTGGCATATCCTGTGGCCATGACATTCTTTACGGCTATCCAGTCCATAGGGATGTCGGCTTATTGTCAGTATAAATGTCTTGTACCTGTAGGCGTTGTAGAGGTTCCTCTTCTCGTTCATGTTTTGACATTTGCCTTCGACAGAACATTGAAGTGTAAAGTTCCTTGCTGGGAATTCCATGAAGCAGTCCTCGTTCCTGGTACACAGCGTCTCCTCCATGCTTGCGTCGTCTAAGTCAGTCACCTTTAGTTCACCATCCACGATGACGAACTGACGAGGGCGGAAATCCAGCAGAGTTATAGAGCCGAGAGGTGAATGGGCAAGGTAATGCAACAGCCGCACTAAGCTCAGGCAAATCTGAAATATATAACAAATAAAATATTACTTCCTGTTGTATTATATGAGGATTACCTCCTAGTTCATAAGCAAAAACAAACAATAGATAGAGCAAAGCATTGTGGGAGGTAAGATACAAGCTAACACTAATGACAAATGTCTGACAACAGAGTGAACACAACTGTAGTCTGTTTCCAAGGGCAACCAGCATATTTATAAAAAAACTGGTCTAAATTGCCCATAGCAACCAGGTCAGCTCAAACTGTCCTGGTAAAAGGAAATCTGAGCTGTAATTGGTTGCTATGGGAATTGATCTATCCACTGATCGGCTAAGAGACAGGTCTGGTAAACTTTCATTTATAGCATTATCCAACATAATACAGTTTGAGTATAGTTTATTCCAGCTGTAATTTGAGCTTCAGAGATGGATAAGTGAAGAGGATCAATGTATAAATAACAAAATCCCTTTAAATGTAGATATTAAACATCATCCAGCTTGTAGAAGCAACGTAACTCATACTACCCGATTATTTTATTACCCTTTAGAACAATCTCTGTAGTTGCCTTGCATGTATGCCTATGAAGGACCCAAGGGGTGAAGTTTCTCATTTGAGACAAGCATCATAGAGAATCACAGGCCATTTATGTTCCACCGGGAATTCTTTGTTGTCCTAGAACATGACTGGGAATGTATGGCAAGCCAGAGATCTATCCAGAAGGAGAGGTTTCCCATCTGTAGATGCTGCTTCACGGTTATTGCCCCATCAGTACAGAGCAGGGTGCTGGCTGGATAGAGAGACCTTGGTTGGCATTCATCCCCAATCATGTTCTAAGATGTTTTTAGAGTGAAATGCTGACTTTATGGGGAAACCTCTCGTGAAAAGGTGGTGTGAGAGAGTTACTTTGTATATGTTTTCTTCTCTCTTTACCTATGCAAAAAGCATTTGTGTCATTGTTAATTTATAGGAGTTATCCCAATGTCAAAAGTTTTCCCCTATCGAAATAATATGGGATAACTATCTGACTTGTGAAGGTCCAACCACTAGTATCCCTACCAATCATGAGAAATAGAGTGATAGTATGCATGTACGCTGTACGCTGGTCCATTCATTCCAAATGTGACTTTGTCAAGTGAATAGAGTGATGGCTAAGCGTGCACCTTGCCAATCTATTAACTGAGTGAACAACTGATTGCCAATCACTTTGATCGGTGGGGAACTTCATCGTCATATCACAACCGATCAGCTAGTTATCCCCTACGCTGTGGACAGGTGATAATGGATAAGTGTGAGTGGACTTGCCCAATTGTTCGGGTTCAGCAAGGTTCTCCGAACCCAAACACTCTTTTCACCCCTGGCATCTGAAGAAGTTGGATGTCGCCCTAGGGCTTCCAGGAAAACATAGATACAGCTTATCCATGTTTTCCAAGGCTCCCAAGGGCGGCATCCAACTTTTCCAGCTGGTGGAAGTCAATTGGCGAGTGTTCCGGTTCAGAGAATGTTGCCGAACTTGAACGGTCTGGCAAGTCCACGTAATACTAGCAATAATGTTTAATTTTTTTAAATAATCCTCTTTTATATTAATGATACTGAAAAAAATTCTGCTTTATAAATAATAGAAAAAGCTCATTAGCAAATTGTACGAAACTGTTCACTTACTCGAAATCTGTCCTCCCAAGAAGACTGTAAGAGCTGAATCATCTCTAGAGGGGAACCCAATTCAATGATAGTTGTCAGGGTGTCAGATATGTCGTTACTGTCTTGATAGCAGTATCCGTAAAGCTGGAAAATCAGAATAAAAGCGGGTGATGTCACAGAAACGTCCATCAGTCATATGGATACAAGAGGGACAACATGTGCAATGCTCATGAGATGTCTGTTCCCAATGTTGCTATACAACAATACAGTTCTTTAATACTAATACAGTTCACAAATTTTCACAGTTTTATTTGGTACATGTTACAATTTAGGCTTCAAGCTACTATAAAAAGGAACAAACATGATTTTTTTTTAAAGGGAACCTTACCTGCTGATATGTCCCTATAGAACATAAAAAGTCATTTTATAACCTTGATTCTTGGAGCTGTTTTCGTGAACTTTGTAGTTCATCAAATATGTAAATTAGGGAGTTTGGTGCACTGGGGGCGGGACTATCACCCTCAGAGAACTGATCCGCCCGGCCAACCTGCCCCTTGTAATGAATATTTATCCAGCTCTATGCAGTGATGAGCACCAGAGCGACATCATCAGTGCCCCATGCACTATAGATACAGATCAGCAGGTTAGGTGATTCTAACCTCCTCATAATTTCTACAAATCTGATTTAGATTGTGAATGCTACCATAACAGAATTCAATGTTAATCAGTCAGCAAACCAAGGGCAACATGAAATCGTTGTCACCAAAAGCTATGTTTTATCGTGAGACATTTCAGAGAAAAACATAGTTCAAGAACAAACCATGCCACCAGGTTAAGTGTCTGGAAGGTGGTCTTAGCTTCCTCCGCCTGGCACTCCTTTCTTGGTACGTCCCTCCCTATTGTGCAGTCAATATTATCAATCAAGCCAAGAAGGGTGGGGAGGAGCCAGAGAGACCACCTCCCAGACACTTCCCTGGTGCCATGGCTCAGTCTAAGGGCCCTATTACACGGAGCGATAATCGAATCGGCCAGATTCAGACGATTATCTCTCCATCTAAAAAAAGAATGATCAGCCGATGAAACTATCATCGACTGATCGTTTCTTTAGGTTCAGACTTAAAATCATTGTGTAATAGTGATATGTGGCCGACAGCCGCTTAGCCAATTCCTAGCCGAGACCGCCCGCTCAGCAAATTACTGGCCTCGGCCTGTCTCGGCCAGTGATTGGTTGAGCGTCCGGTGGCCTGTCACTGCAAAGACCGGAGGAGAGGCAGAGCTGCACACAGCGCAGAAGGCCTCCGACAGCGCCCGGGAACGTGGTAAGGTGAGTTAATATTTATTATTTTACACTAAATACAAGGACTGCACAGACATTGCTAACAATTTTATAAATATACAATTTTTTTTTTTCTGAAACACCAGTAAAACACTCTTGTTAGTACCTGTCAGGAGTTTATGCTGCCTGTGGTTTACTTCATTCAAAAACACTCATATATTAAATGTATCTTACCAGAAAGATAGTCTAAATTGAGGTGGTGGTGGTGGGGGGGGGGGGGGGGATTGTCTTTTTTTGTTACACATAAATTAAAAGAAAACAATAAAAGAATGTGATGCATATAGCATATTACCAGAATCTGACTCTCATGTATGACCGGTTTAACCCCTAATTTTCTAATGTAATATTCAAAACGCATTTCTCACATGAAGCCATTCTTGGCATCAATGCAACAAAACTGAAACCGCTATTAGCACACGACTCCTCTGTGTATTACATCGCGGAATATGTTGTTTCTATATATAAATAAACAATAATTGGATAATTAAACAAACGTATAAAAACGAAACTTTTGGCAAAACCCAGATTCCATATATTCCGTATACTTCGAATTAAACGTGACAGTACCGAGCGATTCCCTTCAGTTTACGTAATAGGAAATTAATTGCACCAGTGATCGGCTGCCGGGGATTTCTAGTAACCTTTATTTTTGTTTCTTTTCTACATCTGTTTTGAGTACTGGGAAGTGTTCGCAAAGCAGACGAACAGCGAGCGTGCACTCTTTTCTTTGGCTAGTACAGGCAGAATAATTGTTTTAGATGTGTAGAGGTTATACAGAACAAGACAGAACCTGGCAGAGTTTTCTCCATCATGGTCATTTCTCATTGAAACAAATGAATTGACTCCTAGTCAATCTCTACAGACGTCACTGAACTGTGGTCTGAAACGGTACCAAGAAGTCCAAATATCCTCAGGTATCAGGTGTCAGGTATATTTATTATATAGACTATAGGGGAGATTTAGCAAACATGGTGTAAAGTGAAACTGGCTCAGTTGCCCCTAGCAACCAATCAGATTCCAGCTTTCATTCCTCACAGACTCTTTGGAATATGAAGGTGGAATCTGATTGGTTTCTAGGGGCAACTGAGCCAGTTTCACTTTACACCATGGTAGATAAATCTCCCCCTATATTATTTATGCAGTATAAAAAATAAAAAAAACTCAATCCAAGTTATACACTTGTTTTAAAATTTTTGTTTATTAGGTGCAGGTACTGTATAAAAAGGCCATTCAAAAAGGTCTATAGTGTTTTTTGGAAACAAGTAGGTTTCCTGGCCCTAAAGACAGAAGGAACAATGGTGGAAACTTTGAACTAGTGATGAGCCAATCTACTGTAGGAACGAAGTGAATCGCTTCATTCCTATCTGTGTTCCACTCATCGGGTTGAGGGGCTTTGGAGTATGCTCTGCTCCCTGCCATTCTCTGGGTGCTGGGAAAAGATGGATCCAGTCCTGGGAAACTTCTTCCAGTTTCCCAGGACTGGATCCATCTTCTTTCCAGCACATGGGGAGGAACGTCAGGAAGCGGAGTAGAATCAAAGCCCGCAGCCTGATGAGCGGAATACAGATAGGAACAAATAGATTCACTTCGTTCCTACTGTAGATTCCCTCATCACTTCTTTGAAGGATCTACAAATCATGCTGTGCCATGGAGTGGGTGCTGCCCTGGTTGGTTCCTCTATTACACGGGGCAATTCTTAAACCTGTCAGCAGGAGAATATAGGTAAGAATAAGCAACTGGCTCGATAGTCATCAGTATTCTCCGCATACCATTTTTTTTATCTTAAAGAGAATGTACCAATTAGTTTATTTTTATACTAGCGAGATCCTGGTGACGTTGTCTATTTTTTAAAATGCCGGATCCTGCAATTGGCCCTGGTTTTTCATTTCGGTCCACTCAAAGCACTGAAGAAGGCCCCGGCGCCCCCAGTATAATGATATCCCTTCTCCTCTGTGGTGCGGCCAGACTTGACGCCAATGGAGGCACATCACTAAAGAGAGGAGATATTAGTACATTGGGGGCACTGGGCCCACCTCCAATGCATAGAGCGGGCCGAAGTGCACATAAAAAAACTGTTGCCAATCGCAGGAACCGGGTGGCGTTTGGAAAAATGGATTGTGCCACCGGGATCTCTGCACCTGCACTGACTAGGTAGTGTAAAAAAATTACTAAGCAAATTGATCCATTTGCTTTAACCATTTCCAGTACAGAGATATAAGCCTTTTTTGTTAATATGCAAATGAGACTCAAGTGTCCAAGGGGTGATCACCAATTTAGCAAGAGCCCAGGTAATTCCACCCCATGTTCTCTAAATCTAGGGGTTGTCAGCCAATCAGAATAGATTTATAAAAGCAGGTATAGAGGTGGTGAAGAGGAAACTGTGTTGACGAACACCCCCTTGGAACTTAATTGCATTGTACCAAAAAAGACTTATATTACTATTGAACTAAAAATTTTTTTTTTTTTTTTCCGAAATGTCAAGTGCTGTCTAGTCATGTGATTATTTATACCCTTGTTTTCCTGCTGACAGGTCCACTTTAATTGCGAGGCCATATGCCAAAATAAAAAAAATCGTCCAAACTTAAGCTAGACTAGATTTTATTTTTTTTTTAAACTAGACTTTATTTGTTTTTGCATAGTTTTAATTCAAGTTAACCAGTGAGGGGAAAATTGTTTCTATAGAGGAGATTGGTTGCATATGTGTCTATGATAAACTTCACAATTCCATTGGGCCGGATTTAGTGTAAGGCAAATGTAATTATTCTGTGAACAGTACTTTGGGTTGACGGAGATTTCGCTGCACTGTGTTTGCCCTTAACACTTTTCCAGAAGTAAATAAAAAGCACTTAGTGGCTAGTAAACTACTCCATTAAGCGCTGTTTTATTAGGCAAATAACTACCCATATGGGACAAAGGTGTTTTAGTACTTATTCACATTGTCAGACATTTTCCTAATACACCCTTATAATTGCTCTGCCTGAAGTAATGCCCCGTACCGAGGCAGCTTTTTATGATGTTGATGGCCTATCGGTCCATTAAATTCCTATTTACCCATCCCATTTACTCAAGATGGCCGCAGAGGTGACAGGTGCACTTTAAGACGCTGACTCTATAACGTAGCGTTATTCTAAAGGGAGTGTGAAAAAACAAAGAGGAAAGAGATACGAAAGTTCAACGCACTTTCACGAATTCCCAAGACAGGAAATCTATTGTGTAAGAACATATATCAGCTCTACTTATCATCACAGCGGCTGTCTATAAAACACTAACCAGGAACGTAAAAATACAGAGTGCAAACACTGAAGAGAGAATAATAACCAATAACATAATATACACGTAGGACAGGCTGCACTATGATCCTAAGCAGGCCGCTACAATATATATATGGCACCTCACTTGTTTTTCTTCTACACATATCAAAACAAGGGGCCCTAAAAAAAAAAAAAAAAAACCATGAAAAATACCCTGGTAAATATAAAGGAGTCGTCCTTTCCTTATATTTGATACAATTTGATACAATTTTTCAGGGTTACATGGGCCCTTGGACTAGACCCATAGTCGAGAGGAGGAGAGAAGGGTCAGGCACTTCAACCACCTGATCCTTTTGGTCTTGGACCAATAAGCCACCACCGGAGGAGTCTGGCAGTGGCTCTATTCAAAACATGTGAAGGCATAGCCAAGCAAAATATTCATTTGTATAGAGAGATAATTCTTGGATGACGGTCTTTACATGTGGATGTTAGTGTTACTGTTAGTGTTTCTGTCTCCCATTTGGCCAACAATTGATAGAAGAGAAGGGCCGAATGAACGATATAGCAATTACTCATCCAAAAACTGAGCCTCCATCCCGGAGGGATATCTGGCTAGTCCTGTGTTTTGAGACTCTTCAATAAGGCTCCATGGGCTCCTCTTTTGCATATCCTTAAGAGAGAAGTCTGGTGATTTTTAGAATCTTGCAGCCGGCAGGGGCAGGGGGGAATTTGATCAGGAGTGGGAGCCAACCTCTCCTGGCCTCAGGACCCCCACCAGGCTCTGGGATCTCTGGCACTGACACGTCACGACCTGGCTGATGGACTGGCCACTCAGCCAGACAGTGACTGGGGTGGGACGCCGCCAGGCCAGGACAGGCATTTTTTCCCGAGTCGTGACAGGAAAAATGACTTCTGACTGGGGTCATGAGTAGAGATGAGCAAATCTTTTGGACTTTTGGTCCGAAAGCAGTTCGCTCCATCGGCGTGCCTGTGATCCCGGCCGCATAGTTGCGCTCCCGGGAATATGCGGCCAGGATATTCCAGGGAATCGATCTGGAATTCCCTGGAATATCCTGGCCGCATATTCGCGTGATTGCAACTATGCGGCCAGGATCACAGGCATGATAATAGAGCGCAGATGCTGTTGGACCCATAGTCCGACAGTGCCCTTATCACTAGTCACGAGGCCGGTCCCGCCGCTCAGTGTAGGCACGGGGAAAGGTAAGTTCCTACTCCTGATCAAATTCTCCCATGCCCCTGCCAGCTGCCAGATTTTAAAAATCACAGGACTTCTCCTGTGCTCTTCTAGGATATCATGCTCATGTTGGGTAGGGGTTAGGCTGTATAATATAAGTTTAATTTAGCCATACTTGTTGGGTTGCCCCCATGCATATTACCCCTCTCCTCCCACCCTAATTTGCAAGATTCTAATCTAGTATGTATGATTTCAGAGGTTTCAACAACCTAGACTACAAATAAAGGCCCTATTCCACGGAACGATTATCGGCCGTATTCGGACGATAATCATCCCGCGGAATAGAAGGCAATGATCAGCCGACATCGTTTGTCTTTCAACATGTTGAAAAACAAGCGACTGATATAGCAACGATCTGCTGCCCTTCGCTCTGTGCAGACCACCGCTATCCTCTATGGGCTGCCCGGCCGATCTAGCGATCATCCGGGCAGCCCCCCCGCAGCTCCCCGCAGCCCCTCCCGCACTCACCCCCTTGCTGCTGCCACGTGGAATAGCGGCGCCCTGTGAAATAGGGGCTTAAAGCTGCTTTTACACAGGTTTCTAGAAATGCTTCCTTCAGCCCGTATAAAAGTGTCAGCCACCAGCCTAGGACCAGTAAAACGTCCGATTGTTAGTTGATTGCATCTTTTGCCGGGTTTCACAATTATCACTATCACTATCACAATGTGCGGCAATAGCAATATATTCAAATGGCTACACGAATGACACAGTGATCAATAGTGCAGCCTGACCACACATTTAATCAAGCCTTCTTGCTCATTGGCGCTCTTCTGCGTCATTGCAAGGCCCCATATCGGGCTGTGTAAAAATGCTATTAGTCTACTCTGCGTTCACCCTGCCCCAAACCCCTGTAAGTATCCTTCAGAAGATGCATCTCTACCACAGGACTGACTTTTGTCTGCAGACCACATTCCTATACCTGTTACTGTTTGTCAGATAAGTAATATTTATGTTGTTGTTTTTTCCTATAAGGAATAATTCAGGCCTTTTCACACAATGTTACATTGTATGTTATATTCTTATAATCTAATCAGACAAAACGAAAACGGCTTTTTAATGATTATGTTTCCACCAACTAAAGGGCCTCTCGGAGGGTTTGCTAAATTTAATCCTGCAAGAAGAGAGTATTTATACAGCCGTGAGTTATTATAGGACGGCGGAGGTCTGCGCGCTGCGTGCTGTCCTATGTTAAACTTAATCTAGCTCAGAGAAAACCAAAAATGATTAATAAAAAGTCCAATATATTACCTATTACCGGGTTAGGACTCTAACTCTCCAGTGCCCTCAATTTACTACTGTCCCTGGTAATATGAACATTACGTTCCTTATAGGAATCCATTACAAACATAAAAAAAAAAATGAAAACCAGTAACATAACACAAACATAGTAAGCAAATATAAGATTGTCTGCACAATGCCAATAGGCAGCCGGAGTCTAGTACAATTTTGTAATTGCACATTTTTCGGCTTTTATTGTCTACGTTGAAGCTCCTTCAGACGCAGCATGGTAACGTTAATTCCATAGGATGAACTTGGTTAACCACAGATAATAGACATTAGCTTCATGAATTGATTTTAAAGTCTTCCGGCCGACATAACCAGCCATTTCACGTCAACCCCGGCATTCCACATTACCACAAATTAAAATGACACAGCTGCCCTTACATGACAAAGAAAAGCAAAGGTCAGACTCCGCACAAAGGGCCGACAAGTCTTTGGAACAAAACACAAAATAGACCCATTATTCAGCTGTCATCAGTTTGTAAGTGTATGCAAACGGGGCAATCCCTTATTCCACTAAGGCCGCGCTACATAGGAGGCCGATAACTCATGTTGTTTCTGCCCCCCGCACTAAAATACATGAAGTAGCCGCAGAAGTGAAAGGTTTAGATTTGTCACTGGGTAAAAAGCCAAGAGCCGGACCTTATTTAGTCAGAATATCCTCAGTGTTTACAGAGCAGTCTGTACAGGTCCACTGGCTATGGACAAGTGCAGGTCTGCAAGCAATGACTCACTATTCAGACCAAGCATCTTTACAGCCATTCAGAATCACACAATAAAAAATAAAATAATAATAATAATTGTAAATAAATAGTATAGTACACACTGGGGGAGATTTATCAAACATGGTGTAAAGTGAAACTGTCTCAGTTGCCCCTAGCAACCAATCAGATTCCACCTTTCATTTACCAAAGAGTCTGTGAGGATTGAAAAGTGGATTCTGATTGGTTGCTAGGGGCAACTGGGCCAGTTTCACTTTACACCATGTTTGATAAATTTCCCCCGTCTATGTAACATGTGTTTTATAGGGGAAAGAGGGATGCAAAAACGGAGGCAGTTATATGCCATTGTCAGGATCCATTTTCCATGACCTTACATTATTTAAAGGGGTACTCATGCAAAAATCTTTTTCTTTCAAATCATCTAGTTTCAGAAAGTTATACAGATTTGTAACTTACTTCTATTTAAAAACCTCAAGTCTTCCAGTACTTATCAGCTGCTGTATGTCCTGCAGGAAGTGGTGTATTCTTTCCAGTCTGACACAGTGCTTTCTGCTGCCACCTCTGTCCATGTCAGGATCCATCCAGAGGAGCAGCAAATCCCCATAGAAAACCTCTCCTGCTCTGGACAGTTCCTGACATGGACAGAGGTGGCAGCACAGAGCGCTGTGTCAGACTGGAAAGAATACACCACTTTCTGCAGGACATACAGCAGCTGATAAATACCAGAAGACTGTAATTAGAAGTGGTACCCCAGAGTACCCCTTAAAAAAAAAAAAATTAAAACACATCCTTTTTTTTAGCGTACACAAATGCTAAATGTTAAAACCAAACATTTTAAAAAAGTATCCCTTAAGGCTACGTTCACACAGTGTATAAACAGCGGCCTTAATTTTAAATGAAAATTGCATTGAAGTCTATGGACAACGGCCTGAAATAGTTTACATGATCATTACTTCGACTGCCTTAACAAACAGCGGCCGTTGTTTAATACATTGTGTGAAACAACAGGCGTTGTTTGCATTGACTTCAATGTAGATCATTGCATTATGAAAAGAACGGCCACTGTTTTAATTGAAAATGGCGGCCATCTTTGAAAGCAGACGTTATTTTAATAAAAAGTATGTTGTGTGAATATAGCCTAAATGGACAGCAAAAAACGCAGTGTGAACCTAGCCTAGGGAGAAATTTTATTAAGGCATATAAAAACAGGGTGGGGGGTTACGAACGATCATATACAGTATATTCAGGTGGGGTACAGGGAGGGAAGAACTTATAGTAAGTAAGCAGGAATCGAAAAACCTATAAAAAATAGGCTGCACCAAAATAGGCAGCAGATGCAATAAAGGTCACATGGTCTGTGTTGTGTTTGTGTTGTGTTTTTTGCCTATTTTGGTTATGCCGTTTTTCATTGCGTGTTCCATTTTGGCCTTTCCCTACCTCTGTACTCTCATAAAGATGTATGATTGAATTTGATGATGGAATATGTTGGGATTGTGTGCTCCCAACCTTCTTTATTTCATAGTTAATGGGCACATTTATGTTCTTTTTCTTTTCTTTTTTTTTTTTTGTTTTAATCATGAAAAAGTATCTGACTTTGAAAAAACAACAATGTAATAGAAAGTTTTTTTATTTTATCTGCAGATTTTTACTGTATTATAGCCTGTTTTAAAAGGTGTTATCTAGGAATAGAAAAACACAGCTGCTTTATTCTAAAAACAGCTCCACTCCTGTCCTCAGGCTGTGAGTGGTATTACAATTCAGATCTATTTATTTCAATGGCAATTAGCAGACCCTTTAAATACATTATGTTTGTATGTGACTTTCAAATAATAACATAACAAAATAATATAAATTAAATAATAATAAAACTAATACTAAGAATATTATTATTATTATTATTATTATTAATAATAATAATAATAATAATAATAATAATAATAATAATAATAATAATAATTGTTGTTGATAATATGTCCCTTCGGTTGGCCCAACGCAATACATATCTAAATGGAAAAGACTATTATTATTATTATTATTATTATTATTATTATTATTATTATTAATTTTTGTAGCAAATTAAAATATAGGCTATAGAAAAAAAAAAAAAAACATGAAATTATTAACCATAGCTTTTTCTGCCAATAAGTTAACAAGTGACCTTCTTACACTCAATCCCTAGTGATCACAGAGCGCACTGATGTCATTCTATCGGTGTGGATATAGACACTCACTTTCTTCTATATGGATACAGAATCTACAGCCGCGCTCCTAACATATGTTTAACCGCTCCGAGCTCTACAGTAAGAAAGCTAATTTAAGAAAGCATAAGGACACGGACTACTACATGCTGACTTCATTACAGGATTTATCAGAAGCTAATTGCCAAGTGAAGTAGAAAGACATGGGAATGAATGAGAGCCGTGAGGTAACAGGGTAGCGAAAAAGATTAAGAAAAAAAAGGAAATGTAAAAGAATTTGGAATTTGTCATCGATAATCGAAAAATAACTAAATAATAAAAAAAAATAATAATAATAATAATATCATAATTGTTATTTCAATAAATTCAACTGTAATAATATATTTATCAATATGTGGGTTTAATACTCATAATCATAGACTGCAAAGTAAACCAATGACCATTTAGCTTTAGTTATAAGGAGACAAAAATTTCACTGTGTCCAGCCTATATGCACTTACAATCTGCAGATCGATCAAGGACCTAGCACATATGGGTAACTTTTATCCAATACATCACTCTGATTTTATTGGTAATGTTCCCCCCAATTCTGTGGAGCCTCCATACATGCTAAAGGGTCCTCTGTACAGTCCCTCAAATCATACAGAGCCCATAGAGTACCTATAGGACTAGATGGGCCTCAACTTTACCTTCGAATGTCTCCTCAAAATTTTGAAATTTTGAGTCATTTTGAAATTTTGAGTCATTTCTGTTCATATGGGTAGCCGATAGCTTGGATGTGAATGTAAATTAATAAAAAAAAAATGGATAAAAAGTACAAAAAAATTGGTTGGCCGATTCTAGTTTCACAATAGGTCATCCAAAAAGTTGACTCTTTCATCACTGTGTCTGTATTTTTGTTGGATAAGCAACGTTAGCCAGTGCTATCAGCTTATCTCAGAGTCCATTTTCTGCTATCTGTACAGTTTTCTCCTCTTCTCCCAGCTGGTTCCATCCCTGTGTACAAGCCCCTGGATATCCCCGGCCTCTCACATCCTCGTTCCGGGCTCTTAACTCAATAGCCTGGACTTTTCCTTCCTTGACATGTGTATCTGTCGGCGTATTATCTGTAATCGCAGACACCACTCTCTCACACTGTACAGGCTTTGACATCTAATGCCTCCCTCCCGGTTCCAAGTATTTCCTTGAGCTGCCAATTGCCAGAGACCCCATCACTGCCAGCTTCTTGTAAATGCCACGAGCAGCCCATGTTTTTACTTATTTTTAGAAACTCTCTACTTGACAAGGTGTCTCTTTGACCTCCTTAATATATAAGATTTTTTTTTTCTTTGCAACCTAATACGAGATCTCTAGAATTACTTCTGCTCAGTCCTAAATAGTTCATATTGTAGAGAAGGAAGTTTCTGGGAGTTTTCAAGACTAGAGATAAGGAAGATAAAACTTATGATAAGGGGACAAGGATTTTTTTTTCTGGACTTCCTGTTTCTAATCCTATTTAAATCTCTACTGGAAACAGTGGATAACAGAGAGATATATATGGCCGAATGCTAAGTTGAGATAAGATATATTTAAGTTTAGAGCATATTGTTAGGGTTTACTGATCCTTTGAGATCGCTGAGAGTCTCTGGAAATTTTGGACGTTAGAAATCTTGGGCCTCTTTGAGGCCTCGACACACTTGATTTTGGCCATTAAAATTCAATCACTGGTGTATGTACTCTAAGGGTCCTAAAGTTATGGACACTCAGTGACAGCTCTAATGCCTACTGGTTAGTCTGCTCCTAACTAGCTCTTTAATTCCAAAAATTTTTTCACTTCGTTATAAAACATAGGGCAATATTCTTATTCAGGAGTCTAGAAAACCTAGATGACAACCCTTAAGGTAGTGGTGATGGCAGACACATTGGCCATTATAAGGCTTACCCATAAATAGATATAGCTAAAGCTGCCCAACACCATTAATGGATGTCGGCCAAATGGTCAATCGGCCGGCAGCTCTCTACTTTATTCCACTTGGGCACATGAATGTTTGGCTCAGTTGAACCAACCAGTTATCAATGAGAAGCGAGGAGGCTTATTTCTCGAAAAACAAAATCTGAAATCCAACACGACCCAACCCTTCTCACCCCGGGTGGGTCAGGACATCCCTACAAAAATGTGGTATGGTCAGCTGACCTTTCACTCAAATATATGGAGACCTTTAGTAGGAGTGGACTATGGCTTATAATTTAAGGATGATTCACGGACTTTGTTATGTCGTTGTATGTGTACTTTATGTTCAGACCCTCACACCCGTACGGCCTGTGTGAATAAGAATTATACATCAGTGTTGGTCATTACACGATCTAAAGGGAGGAAAAAATGATATCTCTTTAAGGGGTTGAAATGATGGAATTAGCGGTCCTCAGAAGAAGTAAATGCCAAATATGATTACAGTAAATAAGTAAGTAATCACATTAGACACGCTCGGGCTATAGCATTACTTCATCCTTAACCTCTTTATAGCAAAGGGAACTGTGTTCCAAAAAGCCGGCGCTACAGCTGAAGCCAGCAGCCATCGGACTAATATGTAACGGATGAAGGATTGTTTCCCTAACAAAATCATTGCAGATCTGGATGTGGGAACGTTCACTTTTATGAGCATGTCATAACATTTGATGGACAATTACTGCAAAACACAAACATGCACTTTACAAGCGGCTTCTAATGCTTTTTGCATGCATGCAGGTCAAAGACAAGGTGTAGGAGACGCAAGGAGGCAACTAAAGAAAAGGAGGGAGGGAAGCTTCACCTTCGCCAATATCTAAAGCTGTATGATAGACATTAGTAGATAAGCAACCATATCACCTCCTTATGTTTTCTGTCCAACTCTAGTGCCACGTATCTCCAGGAGAGCAAGGGATCGGGCATGTAATTCCAACTAATGATAGTGGTTGACAGAAAAGCATGGCTGTGGCTTATTTCTTTTTGAGCATCATATGTCGGTGGTTGTTCTAGACGGCCCCATACACCTTATTCAGCCAACAGCAGGTTCTGCTGACTTAAGTCCAAGGTGTATGGGAACCTTTAGGCCCTCATACATTTATACTAAATTTGTGAGACCCGGAACTGGTGGTGAGTTCAGACAACTGTTCAAGGTGTATGGTGGCCTCCCAACTTTCCACAAACAGATGATGTTGTGATGGATTTTCAGAGCATAACCCTTTTGTTTTTAGAGGGATAAGCAAGCGCCATGGCTGCGACTTACCCATCCCTATAAGGAACAAATGCCGATGTGTATGGGGAGGCTGGGAGAGATACCTTAAAGGTAGCTATACACTTTCAATAATTGTTGGCCACCAATATACACATTAGGACAATCAATGTGATTGGCTGAAATTATACATATTTTGGGAAAATATTAGAAATAAAACAATGACAGTAGTTGGCATCCAGGTTTTCTAGAGTCCTTAGGGCAAATCTAACCAGTAAGGCAGATTAGATGAGATTTGGTAATTTACCACTCTATAGTTATATATGATGATCAGGATGACGAAAGATAATTTTAAACTCCATGGGAGCTATCATGCTGACCACAAAGATTGTCAGGTTGATAATCACTATGTTCAGGGACTATGGTCAGTTCTGGGACAGACTGAGTTGGATGGACCACCAAGGAATAAAGCTGGCTATTTAGATTAATGTAGTCCAAAACCCAACAACTATGGTTGGATTGACTAACCATCTAATGTTTTTGGGGGTTTATCACATGTTGGACCAAGTTTTTAAGTTCTGCATAGACAAATCATACATTTGGGAAGTAGACTGACCATAGTCACAATTAGACTATGTTCAATCCATTGAAGTCTACAATAAATGATTTATCTCCCATTAGTCAGATTTTATTGGACTTAATTCTATAATACAATCGTCTTAATTGAGAAATAACTGAATCTATCAGATTTCAGAAATGTGTTGCAGTTCTAAGCCAATAGGGATCTTTATTACCGTTTCCCTGAAAATAAGACCTACTAGAGGTTTTGCTGAAATGCTTAATATAAGTCCTCCCCCAAAAGTAAGACCTCGCAAAGTTTTTGTTTGGAAGCATGTCCGCTAAATAGAATACCAGGGCATGCAGCTGTGATTCTTTATAGCTTGCTACCGTTATCCCCTACCTTCACTGTCCGTTGCAAAGCAGCTGCATGCAGGACATGAAAATTGTCACCTGCTGCCAACGCTGATGTTCTCTTTAGCAGCCATTATTTGTAAATGTGCAGACAAAGCATCAAGAGGCCCGTCGCCTGCCGCCATCCCCGTTGTCCCCTACCACCAGATGTAGAGCTGCACACAGTCTGCCATTTTCCCATCGCCTATTGCCATACCGTATGCTGTCCCTGCTGTGCTGTACAAGTGTGCTGTGGTGAGCTCCCCCTGGTGGCTGGAAGCCACCATACCGTACGCTGTTCCTACTGTGCTGTATGAGTGTGCTGTGGTGAGCTCCCCCTGGTGGCCGGAAGCTGCCATACCATACGCTCTGACCCTGCTGTGCTGTACGAGTGTGCTGCCGTGAGCTCCCCCTGGTGGCCGGAAGCCACCATACCCTATGCTGTCCCTGTACATGTGACATGTGAATTCCTCTTCATGTAAAAATAAGGAATCCCCTGAACATAAGACCTAGTGCATCTTTGGGAGCAAAAATTTATATGACACTGTCTTATTTTCGGAGAACCACGGTATAAGCCCATAGCTAGCATGCTATACATTTTTTTTTCCTGTGGAACTTTAGATGACTCGTACAGAAGAAAACCTCCCTTTGAGTTATTTTTAGGTACAGCATGGGTCTATCAACTTCAATAGATGCTGTATTATGGCTCTATACAACTGAGAGCTTGTTGGGAACCACAATAACCTGTGTTCACGAGCCCAAAGTGGCATAAAGCATAGGTATTGTGTCGGCCTTGCCTTTCTATTTTCTTTAGGGAATAAAATTAAATCTATATGAGCAGAATAACTTTTTTTTATTCTACTGTATATTTCTGTTTGATAGAATAAAATGGTAATTCTTGTGATTATTAACCGATAGCTCTGCTCCAGCTCCACGTGGAAGTCGCAGTCATATGACTAGAGCAATGTTCTACACAGAAAAGCAGGAGGTATATTAAAAGGTGATGAAAACTCCATGGATGGAAGCGTCGACCTTCCTGTAACGCTTTAGAGTCCAAATGAAAGATGTCAATTACTTCACAAAGCAGACGTTTGTATTCAGCAATGGGGGAGCGCAGTATTTATAAAGTGACTAGACATGTCTGATTTCATCCAGGAGGACACCTATAGATCATGGCGACTGGCAGGGTTCCCTTCATGAAATGGAGAGATTCCATCATTTTCCATATGTAATATTTCTGTGATGTGCCTGTCAATGGACTAATAATGGATTTATTATATTTTTTGGCCAATATTCTGTTCTTTATTTCATTTTTGTTTTTTAAACCATGGAAATTCAAGAGAAAATTTAGAATTAAAAAGCAATGATAACTGGGAGAATGATATATCTCAGTGTGCAGTACAAATAACAAAGTGCAAGGGTATCGACAATGTCACATGGTGGCCCAGAGACTATATATCCATTGCTTAAAACCAGGAGTGGAACAAACTATGTAAAAATGAGTTGAAGAATGCACCAACCACCCTCAGTCCCTAAAGTTCAGCTTAACGCCTCAATTTTCCCCATCAATCCATACGGTTCTTACTTACTACAGAATAGGCGCCGAAATTCCGCTTGGAACCCCCACCCACGGACTCTGTGCTGAATCCCGTCTGCTATCTCTTACAATGGATGGAAAAATCAATTCTTTGAGCAGAGAGGCGCGAGGCCTCCCATTGAAAGAGATACTAGGCTGGATTTGGCACGGAGGCCATGGGCGGGTGTTCCGAGCAGAATTTCGGCCTCGATTCCATAGTGTGAACGGGCCCTTATTATGCATAACCCCCTGTTCTTTCCCACCCCATATATGAAAAACAGGAAGTCATCGATGCCAGTCTGCTAATTCTACTTAAAGGGTTTATCCAGTGCTACAAAAACATGGCTACTTTCTTCCAGAGACAGCACCACTCTTGTCTCCAGTTCAGCCCTAAAGCTCCATTAACTTCAATGGAACTAAGTAACACAACCCCACCCAAACTGGAGAAAAGAGTGGGGCTGTCTCTGAAAGAAAGTGACCATGTTTTTGTATCGCTGGATACCCCCTTTAACATACTGTACCTCTCCTGGCAACTTTGAGTAAGAATCCATTATCCAAATGCTCCTCATTGAATATAGACCACCATACACAGCAGCTAATAGCAAGCTCATGGATCTTAAGAAACTGAAACCCTCCGAGCCATTGCCCTTCTTTAATGTTGAATAATTTCAACCAATAGTAGAAGATATCCTGTAAATAAACGAAATAGTTTTTCAAGCTGTTACCTCCCGTATAGATCTCCTGTCTATGTAACAAGAGATATACTTGGCTTATCTTTCTCAGTGACATCACATTCACCTGTAGGCCATGACATCACTGGACATATTGGAAGTAATGGGAGGGGGGGGCAGCTAGTCCTATGGACATCGAGTCATATGAAGGGACTCTGCAGTCTGGATACGTGAGTGTTATGTCTGCTTCACATTTTTCTCGCTACTGTTTAAATAAGCTATTAGTGGGGACTTAAACACATTGCTCAGGATATTTCTTTCCCTTAGGTTGTACAGTTATTTATTGCAAAGCCATGGAAGTGTTTAAGAGGATTCTCTTACAGACGCGTGAATGGAGAGCAGATTTACAATGTAGAGTCCTTTAACTAATACAAACAGTACAATTACCCTCATAAATTAGAGCTATGTGTCATGGGCCGACCAGGAGGCAATAAAGCGTCACATGAATGGTCCTTACCAAGGAGATCATTAAAAACAAATATTACATAGATAACAATTACGGGGTCGGGGGGGGGGGGGGGAGAGAGAGGATTTAATTTTTTATATATATTTCAGGTTTTTAAAAATAATCTTCCTTTGTTTTTATTCTTTAAATATAGACAGTATTTTGCTAAATACATAAATTAAAATACTTTTTAATATCTTGGAATAATATGTTAAAAAAATGTCTATCAATGGCTTTGCTCCCACAACGTCTTTTTCACATTAAAAATGACCATCAGTGAGATAGATAGATAGATAGATAGATAGATAGATAGATAGATAGGAGATAGATAGATAGATAATAGATAGGAGATAGATAGGAGATAGATAGATAGGAGATAGATAGATAGATAGATAGATAGATAGATAGATAGATAGGAGATAGATAGATAGATAGATAGATAGATAGATAGGAGATAGATAGATAGATAGATAGATAGATAGATAGATAGATAGATAGATAGGAGATAGATAGATAGATAGATAGATAGAATAGCTAGATTGTCTTTTAGAAAGACTAACGTAAGAAAAAAAAAAGACCATGCAAACATGACATGGTTCAATCAAAATACTGATCTTAAATTTATTTCCAACTGTAAGAGATTTGATCCATCATTCTGATGACCCAAAACAATTAAATGATTTCTTCGAATTTAAAGACTTAATTAAAAAAAACTAAGCAAAATTTGACCTATGGGAATTATTTCTTTCTCTATCAGAAATTAGAAATACCAGAATATTAAAGAACTAATTATAAAAAAAGAAAATCTAATTTTGAACCAATTATTGCCTTGAATAAGCTAACGTTTAGGACTTGTTTCCGTCTCTTGTTTCAAATTAAATGAGACATACGAGACAACTGGATGTTGTAGGTCATCAACGATGGGGAAGCACAAGGGGTTTCTTCTTTCATTTTTTTAAACCGAAACATGAGAATTATCAATTAAAAAAACAAATTCTAGTTCCGACCTCATAACAAAAGATTGGGTCTTAATTTTTGTCCTTCAATATCACATGTAAGGCTTGTCTCTGCAAATTGAATGGGACAAATGAGACAACTGGATGTTGTAGGTCATTAAGCATGGGGGGGGAGACAAAGAGGTTGTTTTTTTTTTCTCTTTTTTCATTTTTCTCCCGAAACATGAGAATGAAAATGACCGTTTAACTTTCAAGTTGGGAAACAAAAGTTCTTCCTGACAGAGGCGGCCATCAGGAGTATTTGATACATGGCAACTGGAAGGCAATTAGTGGGCTGCTAAGTCTTGTGTTAAAATAAATCAGTGACCCAAATCCCCCTCTTTCCCAAATGCCCCCTCATTATTAAATCTACTTTAATGAACAAGCCTCTTGACCAAATCCATTTCCATCTTAATGGGAAAGCACCTGCCCATCACAATGGGCTTTTTTTTTTTAAAGAAAGGAATTTAAGAAATACCAAGAAGATGTATCTAAAACAAGTGAAAATTTACATGTATTCAGAATTTCGGCTCACAATTCGGGGTTTTTTTTTTTTGTTTGTTTTTTTTCATTTTTTTACTTTCCAGGACACTCCGGTTATGTAGATGTCTCATCACCTCTGGGAAGTCCATTGTTTCCCTTACTCATTTTACAGTATAGAATGGTGCAGATTACATGATAATACCATCTAATCCATCTTATTTTGACAGAAGGAGGAACAGGACATGCTGTGTTAGCAGAAATAGTCAAAGTTACTTACACTTTCTAAAGTTCTCCCCGATCTTAAAAGGCTTTCCCAAACTCAACCTGCCCACATTTAAGTTACCGATCCATAGACTTAGATATAGTTTTCCCTAAAAACATTGCTTCAGCCTGACAGCTTTAACCTTTTTGGTCTTGAGCCCAGATGGTAGCTCCTAAAAATATCCCTGTATATATTTTTGCCCCTATTTTTACATTGTGGGAACATAGCGTTAAGATGTAAACTGTGAACCCCATATAGTTCTCAGATAGAATGAAGTTCTCATATGTAACCTAGTAGAATATAATATCACATAGAAGAGGGAACTACATCGAGAACATGTAAATCTAAAACTAAAAGTTAAAAAGAAGCGATTTAAAATTGATGCATAAACAAACAAAATTCCGGGTGGGTGGAGGGTTGTTTGTACCTTTGTAATAAAAATAGGGAAAATAAAGAGAAGTCTAAGAATTTATATACAAAATTGATGAGATTGTTTCAAAAAGTTGCACATTATGATAACTGATCACTTTTTAGGCTAAAAAAAGTGATGGGATCATGTGATCTTTCAATACAAAAAATGTCAAAGCTACATACACCACATGTAAAGGAGCTGTAGTTGACATTGTAGCAACATTTTGATCGGGAAAAAAAAAAGGACCAAAAGCAAAAAAAAACTCACATGAACTCAAACGTGGCTAAAAGAAAGGCTGAAACCACACTAGCTGAACATAGTATTTTTAGACCAAACCAGTAATGGAACCAACCAACCAACCAAAACTTTTTGACTATGTTCCCACTTTGGGAACATATCAGGGAAGACGGCCGTCTCGTAACATGACGATTATTTGCTAAAAAATCTGTTGGAAACAATATAAAAAACATCTGTGTCTGTACTTTTGTGTATAAGAAAAATGGGGACACAATGGGGGCATTGTCCATAAAGGGGTCATATAAATGAAAGATGTTTTTGTTTTTTTGAGTTCTTATATTTTTAAAAAATATTTTCAAAATATTTATAGACAACTTTCCTAATGAGACTTCTTCTAATTCTATCTTGATGTTATTTTTTTTTTTTTATTTAAATTCTGTAATTCATGTATAACAATAATACTAGTAATAAAATACATAAAAGAAATAATAATAGAAAAATAGAAAATATTATTTTTGGTGTATTTTACAATGTTTAAGAAGTAAAGGACATCTTAAGGCTATGTACAAATAAGGGCAAATAACGGACGTTTTTTACATTGTGGGAACGTAGCCTAAAAATGCAACAGGCCCCTAACCCAAGTTCAGGTTCTATCACCTAAATATAGTTTGATTTAAAAAAAAAAAAAACTCCAATGCGATTGAGGTTACAAGATGATATTTTTCCTGTTTTCTGTGTTTGCAAACTTTTCCTGGCCGCTTGTCTCTTGTAGCCCCAGTTAGCATCACCTCCACATGGAGACAAGCGGTGATTTGTGACTGCTAATTTACGACATAATTGCTGTGTACTGAGTCCTGTGAACCATAATCTGTTTCTAATGAACCTCTCCTTCATCCATTGGCTGGGGCTGAAGGCTGCTGCTCTGGAGGAGATGAAATGCATTGCTTCTGCTAAGTCATGGTTCTCGGGGCAGGCTTGGAGATGGCTATCAGGAAAGCCTGTATGTATCTGTCTGCTTTGTGTTAGTGCGGTTGGTGCCTCTCAGCAATGACATATTAACAAGCCGGCTTGACGATCCTAGATGGTAGTAATAAGCTCTGTTATAATGTTATTCTTTGCCTGGCTGGATGGAAACCGTCAACATTTTTTAATCATTGCAATCTGCTTCCCAAGCTGAGATCCCATCGCCTTGTAGAACAGATATTAGATATTACAGGGATGGAGTAGACATAATATAGGATATATTTTTTAGTTGGATCCTGACCTTTAAATTTTAGATGGAATTTAGGAAGATTCCACCTCTCGCCACTAGAGGGCCTCACTTAGAAATATCCAGTTCTCTACACTAGGTCTGTAAACACCCTGGTCAAGGCAGAGCGACTCACTGCTGCGCCCTGTTGTACCTAACACCTAGTGCACATGCCCCAGCTCTGTACAAGTATCACTGTATACTGTGAATGGAGAAGAGAGGCTTTTTAAGAATAACTAAGGTTAGAAAAATCCAGTTCTCTACACTAGGTCTGTAAACACCCTGGTCAAGGCAGAATGACTCACTGCGGCCCCCTGTTGTACCTAACACCTAGTGCACATGCCCCAGCGCTGTAAAAGTATCACTGTATAGTTTGAATGGAGCAGTTTGTAAGAATAACTAAGGTTATGTTCACATGTCGTATTTTGGTCATTATTTGGAACCAACACAGCAAACAATTACAGTGGAAAAACTTGCATTTTTTTCCCTACATTCTGGTTATACCATGTGAGAACATAACCTTGAAGCGAGTTATTCTAGTAAGAGGTCCAGATTAAAGGGATTATCCAAAATTAGAAAAACACAGCTACTTTCTTGCAAAAACAGCGCCACCCTTGTCCTCAGGTTGTGTGCGGTATTGCAATTAAGCTCCATTCACTTCAGTGGAACCACAACCAAACTGGGGACAAGAGAGGGGCTGCATCTCGAAGAAAGCGAACATATTTCTACATTTCTATGCCTGAACAACCCAGGTATAGATTTATACGTGATCCTGTGAACAATAAATGGGGCCAAGTGACAAACTGAGATGATATATTTGAATAAATGAGACTTGTTACCTCTCAACACCCAACCATATCTCATAGGAGGCCATACGTCTAACAGATTGGATGACAATGCCTACGAATCTGTGGTAGCATGCTACCTTGTAAATGTTATTTATTGGACATAAACCCATCATTGAAGTCTTTTAAGTGGTGCTCTTCCCCCTTGGTCTCCTACATGCAGACAGCCCGGAGTAGGTCACACAGTGTTAACGTCGTAGTGAATGGATATTAAAATCATATAAAGGATCACATGTCGGGCTTTGATCTCAGGAAGGTCAGCAATGCGTCTGATCTCCTCTGTGACAACTGAATTACGTTTGTTGTGGTTAATGCTAAATTAGGAGAAGCGTGCTATGTATAGATAACCTGGGCCATACAATGCAACCATGGAGATTATCTGGACAACAGTATCATGGTGATAGCCGGGAGGGGGGTCACAGATAATCGGGAGGGGGGGTCACAGATAATCGGGAGGGGAGGGGGGGTCACAGATAATCGGGAGGGGAGGGGGGGTCACAGATAATCGGGAGGGGAGGGGGGTCACAGATAATCGGGAGGGGAGGGGGGGTCACAGATAATCGGGAGGGGAGGGGGGGTCACAGATAATCGGGAGGGGAGGGGGGTCACAGATAATCGGGAGGGGAGAGGGGGTCACAGATAATCGGGAGGGGAGAGGGGGTCACAGATAATCGGGAGGGGAGGGGGGGTCACAGATAATCGGGAGGGGAGGGGGGGTCACAGATAATCGGGAGGGGAGGGACAGATTGTCAGCCTACTTTATAATCCCATCATTCAGCTACAGGATATAGATACAAGATCATCCGCATAGTCCTGCCAGATTATACAAGGATTAAAGATCTCTACACCACAATATCATCACAATACAACCAGATTCTACATAGATTCTACATATATATATATATATAGAGAGAGAGAGAGAGAGAGAGAGAGAGAGAGAGAGAGAGCAATTGAACATACATTATCTACTGCTACCATTGAAACCTCAACAATAAAGTTATAGGCAAAAAAACAGCCATTTTTATTGGACAGCCATGATTTATCGACAAATTATTATAGGAATAACGATATTATAGGAGTAACGGCCATTATTTTGACAGTGTGTGACTATAGCAAGTTAATCTACTCCTATTGTTCTATTCTCACAATGCAGCCATAGAGCTTCTATGGTATAATCACAGTACAACCGGATTATACATGGATGAGCTGCCTCTAAATAACATTATCATCGCCATATCACCGTACTACCAGATTATACATTGTGGTACCATTACAATACACTCACAATGTATATAGATAGTGCTACTATAGTATCATCATAAAACAACCAGATTGTTTATCTTTGGCTACTGTTGTATCATTACAGTTTAACTACAGTGTACCTAGTTTATATAATGCTATCATAGCGCTAGTGTAGTGTACAATGCTATTCTAGTGCTACTATAGTATACACATCTATTATAGCACTACTATTGTATATAATGCTATTCTAGTGCTACTACAGTATATAATGCTATTCTAGTGCTACTACAGTATATAATGCTATTCTAGTGCTACTACAGTATATAATGCTATTCTAGTGCTACTACAGTATATAATGCTATTATAGTGCTACTACAGTATATAATGCTATTATAGTGCTACTACAGTATATAATGCTATTATAGTGCTTCTTTAGTATCATCACAGTATAACTAGATTATGCATGGATAAATCTCTAAACCACAATACAGCCAGATTGTACATTATGGAATCATCAGAATACAACCAGATTATACATAGTTTATATACTGCTACTATAGTATCAAAGTACAATCACATTGATCTACCGCTACTGTTGTAACACAATACAGCCATACTGTACATAGATTATATACTGCCACTATAGTATCATCACAATACAGCCATACTGTACATGGTTTATATACTGCCACTTTAGTACCATCATAATACAGCCATATTGTACATAGATTATATACTCCCACTATATTATCATCATAATACCGCCATATTGTACATAGTATATATACTGCCACTATAGTACCATCATAATACCGCCATATTGTACATAGTATATATAATGCCACTATAGTACCATCATAATATCGCCATATTGTACATAGTATATATACTGCCACTATAGTACCATCATAATACCGCCATATTGTACATAGTATATATACTGCCACTATAGTACCAACATAATACAACCAGATTTTACAGCTACTCTAGTTTTATCGCATGTCAGGTAATACACAGTTTGTATACTGTTACTGTAACATCATTACATTATGGCCACATTATATACAATTTATCTACAGCTGCTGTATCATCACAATGCAACCATACACACAGATTATCTAGAACTAATATACAAGCAGCACAATACACTATATATATATATATATATATATATATATATATATATATATATATATTTATATATGATTTCTCTACCACTACTATACAACCAGATTGTATATATACTACTACTGTAGCATTACGACCACATTATACATAGTTCCTCTACTACATATACAGTAGTAGCAACACCATACAACCATATACACAGTATATCTGTAACTACATTACAACCACATTCTATACATAGTTTATCTACAACTACTACAATAGAATCACAATGCAACCATATACACAGCTAATCAATAACTCGTTTGGTAGCGTTATATATATTCAATCACTACCTTAGTGTTAAATCCCTGCAGACTTTCCAGATGATATGTAAATCACCGACCTATCCCAGACTGATCCCATTGTTACATCATTACAATGTAATCAAGCCTGGGCTATCTCTCCCCCATCGGACCCCTGTATTACCAGTCGTCCATATACACTAGGATATTTCTCTCTGATTGGACCAATCTGTACCCCCACCACCATTTACACATTGCATTAACTAACTAGGAGGGATCTATGAGCTTGCTGAAATGTGTTAAAGTCGCACAAGGGTGCAATATTATTGTCACATCCAAAGGCATGGTAAGATTGTCTAAGCTTAAAACGCGTCTGAGCATGGCCAAAATCTAAGCTTAAACATTATTATATTAGACCTAGTCATTGTTTAGGCCTGAAAGTGATGGTAGGAGCCAATAAACTCCATCAGTCCTGGCTATCTCTATAACCATGAGAAAACATGGACTGTAGGTAAGGTGTTTGGCGAAAATAATCCGATCTGATTAGAACATTGTCGGAGGCTTTTCTCCTCCGCTGAATCAACAATGCCGCACTTGTTCTTTACTGGAGGAAACTGTTCCGCACAATATTTTTATAATTATCAATAGTGCTAAAGATTCTACACACCGGATCTGTGTTGTTCAGGCACACAGATAGCCTTGTTTTCTCTCTTGAAAGACTGGGCTTGATTTACACTTTTCCTGCTCTAAGTAAATGAGCTGAGGCTAAGACTTTCACTGCATATAATAAACCTCCACGATTGACTCCTTGTTTTCAGGTCTTGGAGGGGGGGGGGGGATGTGGCCCTTTTAGCCCTTTAAAACACTTGGATAATCCTTGCAAATCTAAAAAAAAAAAGTAGGCCATGTGCTACTACTATACTATGTGAGTATAGTATGGAGGGAGTATTACTATACCCTTGCAGTTCAATTTTGTGCATAGATGTAGCAGAGCTGAGTTTGCCATATGCACAAACCGATACTGAACATGTGCGCAATAGTTGCATATGAAGCTGTTACTAAATATATATTAGGAAAGATTCAGCTCCGCTACATCAGTGATATTTTATTTTATTTTATGGATATGACTGTATATCTGAATGATGCTTAACGTAATCGGGTCGAAAAGGTGACATGTTTTCCATAGCATGCATCCCCAATGGGAGCATCCGTACCGTACGGCCTGATCTATGCATCAGCTTGTCTCCAGAAAAACATACGTCAACCCAGAGAATGTGTTTCATATCCAAGGCATAAAGGGAACGCATCTGGAAAGTGCAATCTAAATACATAACTAAAAATGTAAAATGATTTGTATCATAGTAGGGGAAAAAAAAAATTCTCTGGAGTCCCTGGGAATGATTCAGGAAGAAAAATGAAGTCTGGTTGCAAACAAGGCTGTCTGGAAAGGCAAGGAGGATGGAGAAGAGGGAAGAGCATCTCAGTATGGATAGAAAGGACCACTGGCAAATCTCTGCTGGAAATTTCATAGAATTTTTTTGCTTGTTTTTGGGGAGTTACGGGACTTTTAAAAAAAAAATATATATATTTATTCAAATTTTTAACTTAAAATTTAAATGTAACTGTTAAATTCTAAGAAATTCAAACATTTGGCTATAACGGATTCAATAGACACAATTCATTCACATCGAATAGTGAATACCAAATGAAAAATTGAGTTTTTGAAGAATTTCCCGATTTTGGATGCTTGGCACATCCGGACCCGCCGATGCTCAGCCTTACCTGTAGAATGTTTGGATGCTGAAGTCTCTGCAGTAAGATCATTTCTTTGATGATCTTGAAGGATGCCAGCCTATAGCAATCTTCCAACGTCCTATAACGTTTCAGACAGTTTTGGATGTCGTGGCCGCCGAAATCGACCGATTTCAGCGCCACCGACACCGTGTCATTCAACGCCAACTTATAAACGGCTTTCGTGTAGCCCGAGCCCAGATAACGGACGTTGGTTCCCTTACTAATGTCCTGGCATCCCAACAAAGGTGGCTGTAGGGACAGATCTATTTTTGAACTGGGATGTGATATGTCGTGATCAGAACCGGATCTCCTAGGACTTTCCCATTTCTGGTTGTGTTCAGAAGAAGATTGCTGGGCCATGTCCATAAGTCTCCTCTCTAACGGTCTCAGGAGCCTTTCCGTAGCCGACACCGTAGCCTGGTGTTCCCGATAACGGATCACCTCCCGGTACCTGTCTTGGAGTTGCTTCAGCAGGTCCATCGATAGGTCGTTGTCTTGCCAAGATTGTCCAACAGGTACCGGAGTTCCCCTATCCTGTAAGTGATGGTTATGGTCGAAACCGGGCACGCAGAGTAAATTCAACAAAGTGCCAAGGAAGAAGGACAGGCAGAAGCCGCCAGCGACCACAATTTTTCTTCGTCTCATTCTCAGGTCGTGTCCGGGTCTCCAGGCTTCAGCACTTCTGTTTAGGTTGAAGGATGGGAGCTGAAGAAGTCTTCGTTCACATTGTATTCCTAAATCCTGGCACGGTTGGACATCCTCACTCATAGGAGGCGGACACTTTTACCGACCCCTTAGAGGAAAGTTCTCTTTTCTTCGCAGCTTTCTCCTGAGTTGGTGCCTGGACTTCTGTGTGCGGCTCCTTATCCTCCACAGAGTGGATGTTCACTGCAGGACTGTCAGAGAAGGAATGAGGGGGAAGGCGTGTTTCCAGACGGATCTCTTAAGGCCAGCCTCTCGCTGAGTGACAGCATCAGTCATTCATACAGGGATAAAACACTTCCCCTTCTCCTGGATTCTCCTACATTTGCATCAGGACATGTGGCTCATTGCATTTTGCTTGTCTCCAAACTTGAGGATGAGCTGAGGTTAGGCTGCTGCTTCACACATACATATATATATATATTTTACTATATACAGAGAGGCCACAGCTTACGAAACACTAGGAGACTGAGATTGCAGATCATCGGCTGCCCCCAGCAGTTTAACTCCTAGTAAAGCAGGCAGGAGCTGAGACTGGAGATGTGTGTGCTGCACATATGTACAAGCAGCAAGGTGTCCCAGCAGCAGCAGCGGCCTGATCACTCGGCCACCTCTCTCCCCAGACTGATTCCATTGCCATATTACCCTGCAGAGGATCAGATTACCTGGCTATCCCTCACCTCCCTCTCCAGTGCACACCACTTGTATGTTATTTTACTCACCACAGGGAAAGGCAGTCAATGGGAAACATAGGGAAGAGTTAACCCTTCTGCTCCTGGATTCTTTTACTCATCTATAAGCCCGTGCAAAACAGAAAATAAAAATGTAAAACAATAGGTTAAAATAAAAAAATGTGACAACAACCAACATACAGTATATTGTAGGTGGTATAATCCAGATTCCCCTGAAGCCTGGGGATAAATTGGTCTAGTTATGTAGTATATAGGGGATAGATAGATAGATAGATAGATAGATAGATAATAGATAGGAGATAGATAGATAG
Source organism: Dendropsophus ebraccatus (assembly GCF_027789765.1). Classification (NCBI taxonomy): domain Eukaryota; kingdom Metazoa; phylum Chordata; class Amphibia; order Anura; family Hylidae; genus Dendropsophus; species Dendropsophus ebraccatus. Next base: position 15,470,409 of record NC_091468.1, on the reverse strand, counting down.
ATAGATAGATAGATAGATAGATAGATAGATAGATAGATAGATATGTGTAGAAGATAGTTCAGCAGCACTCCAATGTCTCGTGGTGCCAGCGGATCAAGTCCTGACCAAGGACGTAGTAGGTAGGTAATAGATAGTCCACAGCACTCAAAATGATATCGTGCAAAAAAGTGTTGTTTTATTCCATCAAATCTTCAAAAAATAATCAAGTGCAGCACATAAATACCAGGAGCAACGTTTCAGCGATTAGACCTCGCCATTTTCAAGCACGGTATGTGAACAAATCAGTGGGTTTAAATACACATGTGAAAAAAATACAAAACAGTGATTGGTTTAGACAAAAGCATGTCTTGTGTTCAGAGTAATTTCAGTGTCCAAGTCCATTAACCCGTGAGGGTATATCCAACATAGATGATAAGGAGTAGTTCTCCACAGAGTCCACTCTAGCACCAGCAAGTGATAGTGAATATTTATATAATAGTAAGCTTGTAAATATTAAAGTCCATTCACAATATTAGATAAAGTATATATACATAATAAAGAACATGATACGTGGTCTGGAATAGTCAATATTTCAGTAAGACAATCCTCTCTTGAATGCTTGAATGCGTATAAACTTCTCCCAAGGTATGTACACCTTAACCTTGCGGCTCCAAATAAATTACAGAGCCAAGGTTGCCTTAATTCCGTGTGAACAGACTCCTGGTTTAGCTTGGTTGTCCTTGAGTCAGGAACCGGTAGAGAGACCCCACTCCCGAGATCCACTCCTCCGGTGAGCAAGATACCGGCTCGAACCGCGGGTTTAACGCCGCAGTGTGCACAGTAACTTACCCTTTCCCGATCTCCAAGCCCCTCCGGGCGTATCCCGCAACCTCGCATTTCCTAGGTCTGAACACTGGCCAAACTGGGAGCAAGATGTGATGGTTTTAACAAAAGAAAGTGATACAAGCAGGTCCGTCTTACACTTCTTGACTATCCAGCCACCGCATACTCTTGTTTCTGTAAAATACAATGAACAGTATCAGTAACGTTATTTTTTTCATATATTTTTTTATAATCCATATGTTATATTTTTTTTAAAAAAGAAAATATTAATTATAATTAACCCAATTATTGTTCATTCCTAGATCTGGAGACCCTTGATATTACTAGTCTTTATACGTCAATAGATCATGAAAAAGGGATGAGAGCTATGTCGGACATCTTGTGTGAATTGGGACATACCGCTAAAGTGAATGATTTCTTACTGCGGTTGTTAGAACTGGTATTAACTAACAATTATTTTGCCTTTAATGATCAGCTGTATCTACAATTGCGGGGCGTGGCGATGGGTGCCAATGTGGCACCCACGTACGCAAATCTGGTAATGGCAAAGTTGGAAGAGGATTTCGTCTATGTGGCCCCCAGGTATAGCCAAGTGCTTGCCTGGTGGCGCTACATAGACGACATCTTCATGGTGTGGCAAGGTGACAGCGACACTCTGATGGAGTTTGTCACCTACCTCAATCAGGTTGATGAACATATAAAATTTACTGTGGCATTCGATAGCTGTAAAATCAATTATTTGGATGTGGAAGTAAGCAGGACACACAATGGGTTAACAGCGGGGTTGTACAGGAAACCCACTGATTGTAATAATATGTTACATTTTCAGAGTTGTCACCCTAGTAGAATGATTGCCTCACTTCCTTTTTCACAGATGATTCGGGCCAGGAGGATTATTGAGGATGAGAACGAATTGGAGGTTGCACTTAATAGAATGGAATCAGAATTCTTTGATAGAGGGTATCCCAAGACACTGGTGCATGAGTGCACCTCTAAAATTAAATCTTTACAGAGGGAGGACCTCTTGGTTAAAAAGAATAGGAAGCAGCTTAACAGGATCCCTTTTGTAAGCACATACAGTCATTTCTCTCCTCAAATAAATAGGATTATTCAAAAGCACTGGCACATAATAAGGGACAGTCACAATGCAGTAATGGAACTCAAAAATCCACCTTTACCCTCATATAGGAGATGTAGCAATCTGAAGGATCGTCTAGTTAAGACAGATGTGGTACAAAAAAAGAAGGACACACAAACCTATTTTGGGGGAAAGAAAATGGGATGTTTTCCATGTATTAATTGTGTGAACTGTAGACATGTGATCAAAACTGACCAGTTTGTGCACCCTGTGACAAGAAAAGTATATCCAGTACGTCATTATTTAACTTGCACTTCTAATTGGGTTATATATATCCTTATCTGTCCTTGTAACAAGTTCTATGTGGGAGAGACCACCCTAGAGTTCAGGGTACGTCTAACCCAACATAGGTATTCAATTCGTAAGCAACGTTTAGACTTACCTGTGTCGAGTCATTTTTCACAGGCTGGTCATACGGAACGTGACTTAAAATGTATAATCTTTGATCAGGTGGATCAACCGATGAGAGGGGGAGATAGAAGGATGCTCCTCAAAAAGAGGGAACTAATGTGGATATATGAATTGGAGGCACTGGGCCCGGCTGGGCTCAATGTAGATTATAAAGTACATGCAAATATGTTTAAATAATTACCATGAGAGCGGTATGTATAGGTGTGGGGTTTGCTAGCAACTGCTGATATTCGGACCAGTTCCTGAGTGATCTAGGAATGAACAATAATTGGGTTAATTATAATTAATATTTTCTTTTTTAAAAAAAATATAACATATGGATTATAAAAAAATATATGAAAAAAATAACGTTACTGATACTGTTCATTGTATTTTACAGAAACAAGAGTATGCGGTGGCTGGATAGTCAAGAAGTGTAAGACGGACCTGCTTGTATCACTTTCTTTTGTTAAAACCATCACATCTTGCTCCCAGTTTGGCCAGTGTTCAGACCTAGGAAATGCGAGGTTGCGGGATACGCCCGGAGGGGCTTGGAGATCGGGAAAGGGTAAGTTACTGTGCACACTGCGGCGTTAAACCCGCGGTTCGAGCCGGTATCTTGCTCACCGGAGGAGTGGATCTCGGGAGTGGGGTCTCTCTACCGGTTCCTGACTCAAGGACAACCAAGCTAAACCAGGAGTCTGTTCACACGGAATTAAGGCAACCTTGGCTCTGTAATTTATTTGGAGCCGCAAGGTTAAGGTGTACATACCTTGGGAGAAGTTTATACGCATTCAAGCATTCAAGAGAGGATTGTCTTACTGAAATATTGACTATTCCAGACCACGTATCATGTTCTTTATTATGTATATATACTTTATCTAATATTGTGAATGGACTTTAATATTTACAAGCTTACTATTATATAAATATTCACTATCACTTGCTGGTGCTAGAGTGGACTCTGTGGAGAACTACTCCTTATCATCTATGTTGGATATACCCTCACGGGTTAATGGACTTGGACACTGAAATTACTCTGAACACAAGACATGCTTTTGTCTAAACCAATCACTGTTTTGTATTTTTTTCACATGTGTATTTAAACCCACTGATTTGTTCACATACCGTGCTTGAAAATGGCGAGGTCTAATCGCTGAAACGTTGCTCCTGGTATTTATGTGCTGCACTTGATTATTTTTTGAAGATTTGATGGAATAAAACAACACTTTTTTGCACGATATCATTTTGAGTGCTGTGGACTATCTATTACCTAGATAGATAGATAGATAGATAGATAGATAGATAGATAGATAGGAGATAGATAGATAGATAGATAGGAGAGATAGATAGATAGATAGATAGATAGATAGATAGATAGATAGATAGATAGATAGATAGATAGATAGGAGATAGATAGATAGATAGGAGATAGATAGATAGATAGATAGATAGATAGATAGATAGGAGATAGATAGATAGATAGATAGATAGATAGATAGATAGGAGATAGATAGATAGATAGATAGATAGATAGATAGATAGGAGATAGATAGATAGATAGATAGGAGAGATAGATAGATAGATAGATAGATAGATAGATAGATAGATAGATAGATAGATAGGAGATAGATAGATAGATAGATAGGAGATAGATAGATAGATAGATAGATAGATAGATAGGAGATAGATAGATAGATAGATAGATAGATAGGAGATAGATAGATAGATAGATAGATAGATAGATAGATAGGAGATAGATAGATAGATAGATAGATAGATAGATAGATAGATAAGTAGAAAACAAGCCGCACGTCCGATTATGATGTGGCGGGTGCTCAGGTAATAAGTCCTTAGGCCAAGGATTCCGAAAGTAGAGGATGGAGAGTCCACAGCACACCAGCTCAAGTGGTAAAAAAGTGGGTTTTATTCCAAAGATGATGAACAAAACAGATGCAACGTTTCAACAACCTCTCGTTGCTTGAGAAAGACAACGAGAGGTTGTTGAAACGTTGCATCTGTTTTGTTCATCATCTTTGGAATAAAACCCACTTTTTTACCACTTGAGCTGGTGTGCTGTGGACTCTCCATCCTCTAGATCAGGGGTCTCAAACTCGCGGCCCTCCAGCTGTTGCCAAACTACAATTCCCATCATGCCTGGACAGCCAAAGCTTTAGCTTTGGCTGTCCAGGCATGATGGGAATTGTAGTTTGGCAACAGCTGGAGGGCCGCGAGTTTGAGACCCCTGCTCTAGATAGATAGATAGATAGATAGATAGATAGATAGGAGATAGATAGATAGATAGATAGGAGATAGATAGATATGAGATATAGATAGATAGATAGATAGATAGATAGATAGATAGATAGATAGATAGATAGGAGATAGATAGATAGATAGATAGATAGGAGATAGATAGATAGGAGATAGATAGATAGATAGGAGATAGAGAGATAGATAGATAGATATATAGATAGATAGATAGATAGATAGATAGATAGATAGATAGATAGATAGATCTGACAATAAGGCCTTACAGAATATGGGGGCCATATTAGTGTGTATTTTTGAATCCACAGTTTTACATCCATAATGTAGAGACTATACATAACATGCAGAATATACAGGTAATAGTGAATACAGAATATAAAGAAACTTTATGACTTTATTATTGAACCTAAACAGAAACACAAACCATCGGTGGCTGTGCCCTATGTAACATGTGCCTGTGGCCCCCCACATATCAGTGACACCACTGTTCTGGGGCATTTTCCAGTTCTAATTCCACTCCCTCAGGTTTTACCTAGTAATTCTCTTCTATTGCATTTGTGTTTGGAACTTTTGGTGTTTTGGGCATTTGCCCTTTATAGACTTTAGTGGAATGGATAATTAGTTGAAAAAGGGATTACAAAATAATAAAAGCCTTTTTATACACAGAACTGATGTGATCAAATAGGAACAGAATGTGTCTGGGAAGGTAAAAAAAACAAACAAACATAAAATAGGCATAAAAAACAAAAATGTACAAAACTGCAGAGGCAAAAAAATATATATTACATGTGGGTTTTTAAAATAATTTTATAATTTTTATTTATTTATTTTAATAAGATCCAGGAGAAATAGTGATTTTATTTTGTCACTTACCAAAACCAATCAGAGTCCATGTTTCAATTTTCCATATAGATCACAAAGTGATAGAAAGGCCTCAATTTAAATCAACTTTATTTATAATAGCCAGACAATGACAAATACATATCTACAGACACAGAAATACACAAAGAGTGGAGGACCTAAAATAAAGCATTGCATAAATAAACAGTGGTGATCATGTTTATAAGACCCATCGAGGAAAATAAATCCACTTGATGTGTATAATGAAGCATGGAGCATTGTATTTGTCCAGCTCTTGTATAAACACCTCTGGCGGTGGTGTGTGTTTGGACAGGATTACCTGACCTCTGGGAGGTGATGATTATCTGATGGCATTAAATGGACGATTCATTTAAATGTTTATATCCCATCAACTCAAGGCGGCCACAAAAATGATGAAATCACAGGGTGACATCTGCAGCCGGTCAACAGTGTTACCTAAAGAGCAAGATTTGCACACAATCCCGTCACTGCGGAAAGAGGATTGCAGCATTGTCTCATTTTCAGCAAAAAAATAAAATAAAAAATTTATATATATATAATATATATATATCATATAACATTATAAAACATAACATAGCTGTCAGGACTAATAGCTCGGTAGACAGGGAAAAGACTGTGGTTATGATAAAAAAAAAGGGGGGGGGGAAAAGTATACTCACCTGCCCTGATTCTCTCCTCTGTGATTATACTGACTGTCCCAGCTAAGCAACACTTCCTGTATTCCTACAGACAATCAGGATGCAGTGGCTCAGCCAATTACTGGTCATAGTGGTGACCCACGTCAACCAGTGATTGGCTGAGCAGTGCTCCCTACTTGTTAGTTGGGATGAAGAAAGTAGGACCGGGGACCAGCAGCCTGGACATAGTGGGGTATCAGGGCAGGTGAGTATCACCATATGTGCAAACATGTTCACCAGGTACTGAGCAGATGTTAGGCCTGCACCTGTCTGTGAGACTTTTAAAAAATTTGCAAATGATGAATTTGGCGCAATTTCCGGATAATGTGAAATTTTGGGTGAATACTCAAAACAGGCAGATTAAAAAAAAGTTGCATCTACAAAATATTCTCCCATCGGAAACTGGTTCATAAATAGATCTTAGGGTCCTATTACACAGGCCGACTACTGCCCGATCTTAGGAAACGAGGGCCGATCTGCTAGATCAGCACTCGTTTACTGGACCTATTAGATGGCCTGATAATCGGGCACTAAGGGCTTGCATGGACATCGTTAGCTTTAGTATTGCAGCCCTTGCCCAAGCACCTGCTACCTTAACTCTCCCTGCTCCCAGTCAGACGATGCAGCCGCCGGGACTAGGAAGCTGAGGAGCACAGGAGAGAAGACCAGGAGAGGTAAAGTATAAGGTGTTTGGACAATCGTCAGCAGTTGTCCGCGCATCACTATTACACATACCCAACGATTACCCAACGATTTTAGGTCCAAACCTAAACTAACGATCAGCCCATGTTGGTTTCATTGGCTGATCGTTGTCTATATCAAACAGAGCGATAATCGGCTCAATATGACCAATTATTGCTCAAAATGGGTGAGAAATCCAATTATTCACCTAACAATAGTCGCAAAGCCCTTGATAAATATCCCTCATTGTTTTTCCAGCTTGTCCTTGCGCTTTCCCCAAACTTATTCTCTGTTTGTAGGCCATTTCCATTGGGGTCTTCACCCTCTTGTTCAGCATTTGTAGTAGAAGCTGGTGGTCAAGAGATATGCCTGAGCCGTGAGAGATATGTAGAGACATCCAGAGTGAGTGCAGTCATGGAGACAATCTTCCCCCTCTTCCTCCTCTTCCTCCTCTTCCTCCTCCTCCTCCTCCTCCTCCTGAGTGTTAGGAACCAAGTTGTGTGGATGAGTTATTATCTTTAACCTGTCATGTATTCGGCAAGTTATTATGGTGATGTTCCTCTTATCTCCCAACCTAAGTGAAATTCTTGTGTGGTCCTAAAGGTATTTTCTAGGAAAAAAAAAAATTAAAAGGAATTAGATCCCAGCGGGGCATTTCTAGTCCTAATAACAGAGAATATTTAACTTTTGTTTTTTTTTTTTAAACTAATGGCTACCTTTTTGTCTTGACACATAGGAAATAACTGCTCAGTCTATTTATTGCTGGTCTGTATTGCAGCCAATATGGCTGTGTGACCCCAACCAAAACAACCAAATGGGGTTAAATTTGTAGGACTCATCTAGTTAAATAGGTTTGCAAATGTGATGCATTTAGCAAGCTTTGTTTTATTGGTTACCGACCACCACTCTGCTCTAAAAGCAGTGATCTGGCTGGTGTACTATACATACACTATGGCCCAGATATATCAATGGGTGCAAAATATATATTGGTTAGGCTACATTCACACGTCCATTGTTCTGGCCACAATTGCAGGCACGCAATTGCGGACAGAACATAGAACCAATGGTATTTAATGGCCCCGTTCACACGTCCGTATGTGTGTACGGGGCCTCGATCCGTGGCGGAAAAAAGAAAAAAAAGGACTTGTAATGCGGACCGCATTTTGCGGCACGGATCGATACGCTAATGAAGCGGCAATGTGAACCACGGAGCACTACAGATGCATATTCGTAGTGCGGGCCGCGGCCGTGGGTCCGCAGTCATGGGCTGCACTATGGATATGTGAATGTAGCCTTAGACTGGGTTCACACTACGTTTTTGCAATTCGTTTTTTGTAAAAAACGGATGAAAAATGGATGGAAAAAAGGGATGCATGTGTGTGCATCTGTTTTGATCCGTTTTTCCATTGAATACCATTATTTAAAAAAACGGATCCGTTTTTTTTAACGTACACAAAAACGTAGTCGACCTCATTTTATGTCCGTTAAAAAAAAAATGGAATTCAATGGAACAACGGATTAAAACCGTTTTTGTAAAAACACGGATTGCAAAAACGTAGTGTGAACCCAGCCTTACCTGAGCTGAAAGCTGAGCTGTGATTGGTTGCATTGGGCAGTTAACACCAGGCTACTGCTTTAAGAGCGGACGGAGTGGTGGTCAGTAACCTAGACAAGAGCTGTCAACAATAGGACAGAAAGAGCGGCATATCAGGAGGGGGAGAGAAGCTTCACTATGCTAGTGCATAGAGCCGTGCCGATGTTCAAAAAGAAAATGGCGCAGAGCGTGGAAACCATGCAGTGTTTTGGTAAAAGGACTGCGCCACCGGGATCCCCGCTATGGCCCGATAAGGTGCTAAAAAAAATTAGCATTGTCCTAATGGTACATTCACTTTAAAGGGAACCTAACCTAGCCTTAAAGGGAGACTAAAAGCACCCATATGCATATATCTGTGCTGCCAGTTTCCAGTTGCCCATCACACATACACGGCTTAGATACCTGTAGCACGACTCTGTGATCCACCATCTTTGAAAAACTGAACTGTATTTTGCGTCCACAGTGTCACAGAGGCGGGTCTAAAACTATTTGTGCCCACTCTCCGCCCACCACTCTTTTTCCAGGCCAGCCTTCCTCATTTTTACCAAGATGGCGGATCACAGAGCCTCGATAAAGGTATCTATGGGATGTAATAGGTAACTGGAAGGAGGCAGCAAGGATATATGCATATCTGTGCAGTCAGCTGACATTACACAAATAGAGCCTTTTTTCTAACATGTATGGGGGCCAGTATGCTGCTGAAATGCAATTACTTTATTTGAAGTTCCCCATACATTTTAGTCCAATATTGGATGAACCACTACCTTCAATGGGATTGGCTGTCTAAGTGTATGGGAGCTTCCTGTTGAATTCCAACTGCCATCAGCCACCAGAGACACACCATTGCACGTGTTTGTGCCAGGGATTTGTAATTTACGTCTATTAAAGATTCTTAAAGTGACACTGTCGCCCCCTTTGTGCATTCTGACATCTCTACACAGGTGTAAAGGGTAAATTTAGCGGTTTTCATACTTTATTTTATATCATACGTCATGGTGCAATGTTGCTCAAGTAAAAAGTGTCCTTTTATCAACTGCAGATTGTGTTAAGTGGGCGAGGCCTCGCAGCATTTAGCGCCACTTAGCCACAGTTGGCCCCACTCACTCGCCGGCCATTGGAACAGTCTGGCCGAAAGGTCTAGACCCCACCCCCTTTACGTCGGCCAACAAATGGCGTCAAGAGGGAGGGGCCGATGGTGCCATTGTGGGTGGGGCTAAGTGGTGCTAATGCCACGAGGCCACGCCCACTTAATACAATCTGCAGTTGATAAAAGGACAATTTTTACTTGAACAAGCATGACGTATATGAAATAAGGTATGAAAACCGCTAAATTTACCCTTTACACCTGTGTAGAGATGTCAGAATGCACAAAGGGGGTGACTTCCAGTCTTCCAGTACTTATCAGCTGCTGCATGTCCTGCAGGAAGTGGTGTATTCTTTCCCATCTGGAGAGCAAAAGAGGTTTTCTATGGGGATTTACTACTGCTCTGGACGGTTCCTGACATGGACAGAGGTGGCAGCAGAGAGCACTGTGTCAGACTGGAAATAATACACCACTTTCTGCAGGACATACGGCAGCTGATAAATACTGGAAGACTTGAGATTTTTTAATAGAAGTAAATTACAAATCTCTGGCACCATTTGGAAGAATTATTTTTCCTACTGGAGTACCCCTTTAATTTTTTTTTTCCAGTTATCATTTTTTTCTACTCACTTTAATAAAGACTGAATCACACGTCGAGAACACATGGATGACATCATTTACAATCTTTGGACAATAGCCACGTCCATGGCCGGAAGCGGCGGTTGTCTGGCGGCCTCTGAAGGGTTAATGAAGTCCCACTGTTACTTTGTAATAGCTTCATTTCTGTGGCAGAAAAGAAAAGTTGCAGAGCATAATGGAGGTGGAAGGATAAAGCTGTCTTCTTTGGACTAAATCTACAAATCATGGACTCTCCATGGGGTAACCCTTGCCCTGCTGGAGACAGGGAATGGCAGGGGTGAGTGCTAATGACACAGTTATCCATCAAGGCCCCATTATACCGCTGTTAGCAACTAATTAAGAAACACAATGGCCTCCGAGAGTTCACAAAGAAAAGAGCATCAACACCAGAGAGTCATAAAAAGTTAGAGGGGAATTCCAAGCTGAAGGTTCACTGTGCTGAAAAGAAGGTGGCGGTGTCCGCTGCTGGGCCCGACCGGCCCCCATTCTAATACACATAGATAGAAGACAATGCCGACCCCCCGCGCTCCCATACACTGTTATTATTCATTAGCTAATGCCTTCCCGGTGCTAGTTTAGGCAAATGAGGACTATGAAAAGCCTGTCGGCGGATGAAATGGCGGAGGTCAGGAGGCATTACACAATTACCGAATGCAAAAACAAGAGCCAGTATTAGGGCCTGTGCAATACACATAGCATGGTAATGGCACAGTATCACTGGGAAAGGCCGCTTCTGCCGCCCTGGAGGAGGAGGCAGCATCAGATCACTGTCAGTTGTCACTTAAAGGGGTAGGAAAAGTAGGTCTAAACTGATGCAGTATGTGAGAGTAAACATATTTTAAACGAACAGGTTGGGGGTCAGGCACTGGCAGTCGGTCACATTTTGGAGGGAAAACTAGGAAGTGATTAGATCCATGGGGGAGAAGAATGGTATATGGATAAACTGTACTGTAAGTTACAGCACATTTGTTCTTCTTTACACATCTGATTTTATCAACTTTGCTTCATGACACCACCCCTTTAAGGCACATTGGTTCCTATATGGCTCAGTGTTAGGGCTCCCATAGGGTTGTCTTAGGTGTATGTCAGTATGCAACACCATAGCTAGACTTATGTATGTTATGTGTGTACTGAGGACATATATTCACCGCCATACAGGCTGCATGCACACATCTTACCATGAAAAATATGGGTTTAGAAGTATATTTGTGTAGCTTTTTAATGATGCGCAATGTGGCTGTGTTCACACTACGTATATTTCAGTCAGTATTGTGGTCCTCATATTGCAACCAAAACCAGGAGTGGATTAAAAACACAGAAAGGATCTGTTCACACAATGTTGTAATTGAGTGGATGGCCGCCATTTAATGGCAAATATTTGCTGTTATTTTAAAACAACGGCTGTTATATTGAAATAATGGCCGTTATTTACTGTTATATGGCGTCCATCCACTCAATTTCAACATTGTGTGAAATGAGAAAAGGGGAGAAGGCGGGGGCGCTTCCTTGTGCAGTAGGTGAGGATCAGGTGTATGGTAGTAGGTAACTACAAAAAAACACTCACCTGGCAAAGTTAGGCACAACTCTATTGATGGCATGTAAAGTAGTACTCCGCAGCTGTTCCGGGGTGTCACCACCAGGGGTGGGAAAGGAGTATATGGAGAGTGTAACCAGCTGCTTACTGGACCAAAGAAGGAGGACCCGTTCCACTTGGGTTAGCGCAGGAGTACTGGGATGTATAACCAGACATATATACCAACTTTGTATACCCACGGAACATATAGTCCAGCCACGAGAGATATAATGAACCGATTGCAACGCGTTTCGGCCTTAATAAATATTACAAGGGCCTTTCTCAAGCAACATTGTGTGAACAGAGCCTTTCTGTTTTTTTTAATCCACTCCTGGTTTTGGTTGCAATACTGACTGAAATCTACTGACTGAAATATACGTAGTGTGAACCCAGCCTGTAAGAGGTTGACTTTGGTTATATGCATTTATGTTATATAACTTTATTTTTACATTGAGGGGCAACATGTTCCATCTACTGCCACCAATGGCTATGTCAGGAACTACAGGGCTACTCAAGCCCTGGTTTCCGGCACAGTTATATCTCACTAGCATTGCTGCATGCAGATACTGAGCCTCCCCTGATGTCCATATAAGGTATATAGACAAGTATACACATTATACACATAAGGTATATAGACAAGTATACACATTATACACATAAGGTATATAGACAAGTATGCATATTATACACATAAGGTATATAGACAAGTATGCATATTATACACATAAGGTATATAGACAAGTATACACATTATACACATAAGGTATATAGACAAGTATGCACATTATACTTGGGGAAAAAGCGTGTGTCAGGAGTGCTGCTGCTGCAGTACCCCAATGTAGCACAACAAGTGGTGATCTACTACACTGAGCCTCGGTTGCACCACTAGTAACACAGACATCTTCCCCAGTGTAATGTCTGTTCTAATGATAACATATTATATAGAGGAGGCTCAGTATCTGCATGCAGCAGTGCTAGCAATATGTAACTGTGAAAGGACCAGGGCTTGAGCAGCCCTGCAGTTCCCAGCACAGATATTGGTGGCAGCAGAGGTACTGTGTCACCCTTTACTGCTACTACTTATTGTAAAAAAAAAAAATATATATATATATATATATATATATATATATATATATATATGTGTGTGTATGTGTGTGTATTCTGGCGACTAATCATAATAATAATAATAATAATAATAATAATAATAATAATAATAATAATTCTATAAATAAATATATATATATATATATATATATATATATATATATATATATATTAAAAATGTTTTGCCAGAATACCCTTTGAGGTAACACAGTTTAAATGTCTCCTGAAAATAAACGTTCATACATGTTTCAATCGCTATGCACCTCCATGTTAGCCCTATCACGGCTTTGCATTAAACAGAGGCCTCATAGGGACACATCAATCATTTCATACGTCCATGTTTAGGAGAATATCATTGCACTGTATATAGTGGTCTCCCCTATATAACGCTTGTTTTGGCAATGCTAAGATAAACCAATACACGTTAAGTTTAGGGCTTACTTTATGGCTGGGCAGGCTTAATGAATAGCTGTTATTTACTCTCCAGCTGTAAAATGTGGAGTAAAACAAATGAGGGGATTGGTAACTAGGTGTAAAAGTCAGCAAGATTCCATCTGATGGAGCGGACACAAAGGAGGATGAATGCTCTGACTGTTCTTAGCGGGAAACTATTTCATGGATCCAGCAGTGTTTGCTTCCCCGAGCTCTATGCTGTAAGGACATGCTGGAGGTTGTCGTTTTGCAGCTGCCAAAGAGCCATGGGCCATGTTGGGAGTTGTAGTTTTACGGGTTGAGGGTCACTGATTGGTTACTAATGACGTAGAGGGTTCCTTACTTAAAGGAGAACTCCGAGGTGGGGTGATTTTTGAGTGTTGAGGAGGAGGAGAATATTAGAAGTAACATGCCCTCACCTCCCCCGCTTCAGCGATGGTGCCGATATCCCACAGCTCCGGTCCCCTGGCCTCTTCTGGGTCTGAGTGAGGACCTGGGATGTGCCGTGTGAGGTCTGCTCAGCCAGTCAGTGGCCATAGTGGGGTCCCACCTGGCTGAACAGGTCTCACATAACAAGACCCGAGTCCCCGCTCCGACCAGGAAGTGGCCGGGAACCGGATTGGTGGAATGTGGCCACCAGCGCTGGAGCGGGGGAGGTGGGAGCATGTTATTTCTTTTATTCTCTTTTATCCTCCCCAGCAAAAAATGGGTCTGGTCGGACTACTCCTTTAAATACCACGATTGCATATTTATAATTTTATATATATATATATATATATATATATATATATATATATATGTGTGTAGAAATATATATATATATAATATATATATATATATGTCAAGATATTCCGCAGCACACCAGCATACGTGAAAAAAGTGATTTTATTCCAAAAATACAAAAATTACACAGGATGTGACGTTTCGACCTACTCACTAGGTCATTATGCTTGATAATGACCTAGTGAATAGGTCGAAACGTCGCATCCTGTGTAATTTTTGTATTTTTGGAATAAAATCCCTTTTTTCACGTATGCTGGTGTGCTGCGGAATATCTCGACATACTTCTGGGGATCCCCGAGCCAAGGGACTGACTCCGTGCAGCACCCGCTTCATACAGCTTTGGATGTGCTGCTTTCTCCTGTTTATATATATGCATAGATCACAAAAAGTACACTTCCATGTTCTCATAATATGATTTAGATTTACTTATGAAATATGGCGCCACCTGGTGTTCAGAGTATATGGTAATGCTTTGACCAAGGACGTTGCTTCCAAAACATTTTTTTATCCAGTGTGTGAAATAAGTTTTAAGGATCCTTTGGTAAATATAGTTTAAAGTCTACAAGGAGGTGCGGGATCGCTCTACTCCTTAAATATGAATGTCCACCTAATGGCTGCTTGTTGAAGGACGCACATGCTCAGTTGCTCCCGCTATCAGCAGAATGGCTGCATCCTCTGCTCATTGCTGGGCAGTTAATAGAAATAGCTTATTTTTCCTTCTTATCAGAGAAAGAACAGAGCTTCTGCAGGAACAGGGCATTATAGCCAGTATAAGACATCTTCTATAAAAAGGGACTATATTGTCAGGGGAGGAGGAGGCTAATTCTGTTCAGAATGGGTCTCCTTCAGCACGGCACCAAGTTAGACCCATATAAACGTAATAAAGTAATAGAAAGATTTTGGTATAAAAGTAATTCTTCTGACTCCATCATACACATGCACGCTCTGCTCAGACAAGGGTGCATGGGTTTTCAATGAGGAGAAGGGCAAAAGTTAGCAGTTAACTGCAAAGATTCAGGTGTGTTAAATCCAAAATCCAATACAATTCTTTTCCAAAGTGTCTGCCATCTGAGGACAGCTGGAAGACTCCCACATACGTTACATACAATGTACATCTTAAAGGGCATGTGTTGCCTAAATTTTCTTTTACTGATTAGAGACAGAAACAAAAAAGACTTTTTTGTATTCTAATCTGTTTCTATTTTCTGACAATTTTTTTTTAAATATGTGACTTTTTGTACATTGTTATGAGGGCTGCCATCTTGCCTGAGCTGGTTTTAACAGCATTTAGTGACGTGCTTTACAACAAGACTCATAGACATAGACGACAATCAACAAACTCTGTCCCCTTGAGGTGAAACATTATTGAGCGTGCTCTGTGATGTTTGAAAAGGTCATTCCACAGGGAGCTGCTATTGTCTCCTCCATCTACTGGTGTCACATGACGCTGCAATGCTGTACAGATCACTTTACAGCAGCCCCCTCTTATCACCACAGACACAAGATGAAGTCTCAGCTTAGTTTTAGCCCCAGTGGTGAGAATGAAAACTGCAAGATTTCAGGATTATTGGGAAAATGGAAAATTACAAAAAAGTCACCGAAAATTCTTTTTAAAATCTATAACGTAAAGACATTACTTAAACAAGTTACATTTTTTAATGACACGTTCCCTTTAAATGGGTTAACCAGAGGATGAAAAAAAATGCTCCCCCCCCCCCATAAAAAAAAGAACAAGAAGAAAAAAAAAACCAGTGCCAGTGTGTGTGTCGTTGTTGTGTGTGGTATTACACTTCAGCTCCATTCACTTTAATGGAACTGAGCTGCAAAACCCCACACTACCTGAGGACAAGAGTGGTGCTGTTTTGGAAAGAAAGCGGACATGTTTTTCTTGTCCTGGATGTCTAAGAGTCTAAGCGTTTATTATCACTGTCAGACTGGTTCTGGGAACCTACATCCTATTTTCAATATAAAGTACAATAGTCTTTTCACCATATGCCCCAGGGTTTCCTCCAGGGTCTTCTTCATTGTTGTAGAGGTGGTAGAAAATACATCAGTAATAAGTAACACTGGACCTTGGATGGACGGGAGCAAGAAGGGATTCTGGTAATGCACGGTCCTCCAGCCGAAACAAGTACTTCAATAGCAGTTCAGTGACAGCGGTTTAGTATGGACCAAGATGGAGAAGGCTAGAGTAAGGGAGCATTCACATGTGATTATGGTCTATGGACATCAGATGTGCCGGGACCAGACCGCAGAACTCTCGGCATTATCATTCATCATAATGCCATGAGTTCCGAAACAGCATATCAGCACAGTAGCGCGAAGATTTAAACTGATTTCGGAGCTCCTGGCATCATTATGGATGATGATGCTGGGAGTTCTGCATTCTGATCAGTTGCACATCATAGCACAATGCGAAAAGTATGGATCACTTTCATTAAACTATCACTTTCTTCTTTTTTTGCAGATCCGCAAAAAAAATAAAAATAAATTTAAATAAATTTAAATTTAAATAAATAAAAAAAAATAATAAAATAAATGGATGCACTACGGATACATTTATTTGTGGAATGATGACGATTGTGGAAATAATATACGGTCCTGAAAAACTACTTAGCATGTAAATGAGGCCATCGTCAGCGGTGCATGGCTGGTAGTAGTAGTAGTAGTAGTACAGTATAGAACATGATGGAAAAGGCAGGAGATGGGTCTGCGTAGGGCAAATAGTAGTAATAGTAGTAGCAATAGTACAGTATGGGACATGATGGACTAGGTTAGAGATGGTCGTCTACATAGGGCTAGTAGTAGTAGTGATAGTTGTAATAGTAGTAGTAGTGGTTGTAGTAGTAGTAGTAGTTGTAGTAGTAGTTAGGGATGGTCCGAACCTGGTTCGGGTCGGGTATGAACCCGAACCCTCGGAAATGATTCCCGCTGTCTGCCCGCTCCGTGGAGAGGGTGGATACAGCCGGAGGACCGCCAGGAAAACTGGGATACAGCCATAACCATAAGCTGTATCCCAGTTTTCCAGGCAGTCCTCCCACTGTATCCACCTGCTGCACGGAGTGGCCAGACAGCGGAAATCTGATGCCGAGCGTTCAGGTTCATACGGACCCGAACCTCAGCAGATTCGGACCATCCCTAGTAGTAGTAGTACAGTATGGAACATCATGGACAAGGCTGCAGATGTGTGGCTGTATAAGGTTAGTACTAGTAGTAATAGTGGTAGCAATAGTACTGTATGAAACAAGGTGTACTGTATGAATCATGGACAATGTGAGAGATAGTCGACTACATAGGGCTAGTAGTAAGAAACAAATTTCAACTTTCAAATTCACAGACACAGATCGGCAGTCTCTATCTACAATATAAAATTGGCATATCTAAAGGACAAGGTGTAGCTAAAGGGAAGTAAATAAGATATTGATCTCTGAGGTCACCAATCAACGTGAGCTAAACATGGCAATATCTCTGTACAACGTCCCCATCACAGTACAGAGGAGCAGGCTGACAGACCTCTGATAAAGAAGCCAGAGCCAGGAATCCAGGCCGGCTCCTCACACCACCTCCTGCCTAATTATAACCTCTTCTATTTACTATCACTCGGGGTTATAATTTAAGGATTTACATAGTGTAATATCAGCCGGTGTTTATAACCATCCAGATGCTATTTACATTCTCCCAAATTCATTTCAGAAATCATTAGTAGGGGATTATTAACTTCAACACAAAGCAAACACAGCTTAAGCCGCTCAATTCAGGCCTCTCCTTCTGGAAGATCTTATCGGAGAATAGCTCAAGGACACTGTATTTAAAGAATGGCAGGGAAAGGAACCCTTGAATTGACACAGGTACTTTACATTACAATCTTACCTGTGGGTGGTTTGGGATTAGGGCTTGTGGAATGTAAAGCCGGCGGTTTCTTAGGAAAGTTTTGTGTGTGTCTCCCTGTCTTCTCATGCTGGGAAAAGAAATTAGATGCCTCTTTTCATTATAAATGCTAATGAGGCCGACTTCACACTGAGGCATCTCGCACAAGAAAGACGGCTTCTCTGTTTATCTGTTTCTTGTTTAATTTCCCCCCTTGGAGTTGACCCCCTGGATACTGAGGTATGGAGAGCTCAAGGCTACAGCTCCTAAAATATTTACACCTCCTGTCCACACAAGAACGTGTACTGTGCTCCAGCCTCAATGCTTCAAGGAGGACATCCAACAATGGAGAACATTAGAGAGCCCAACACTTAAAGGAGAAGTCCGGCGAAAATTTTTATTGTATTTTTAAGTATTGTATTGCCCCCCAAAAGTTATACAAATCACCAATATACACTTATTACGGGAAATGCTGATTAAGTGCTTTTGTCCCTGCACTTACTACTGCATCAAGGCTTCACTTCCTGGATAACATGGTGATGTCACTTCCAGGATAACATGGTGATGTCACGACCTGACTCCCAGAACTGTGCGGGCTGTGGCTGCTGGAGAGGATGATGGCAGAGGGATGCTCAGTGTCCCTCCAGTGACCTGTGTCCCTCAGTGTCCCCCTGCCATCATCCTCTCCAGCAGCCACAGCCCCCACAGCTCTGGGAGTCGGGTCGTGACATCACCAATTTATCCAGGAAGTGACATCACCACTTTATCCAGGAAGTGAAGCCTTAATGCAGTAGTAAGTGCAGGGAAAAAAGCCCTTTATAAGCATTTCCCGTAATAAGTGTATATTGGTAATTTGTATAACTTTTGGGGGGCAATACAATACTTTAATAAAAATTTTCGCCTGACTACTCCTTTAAAGGGTTACTCCAGTGATATTTTTTTTTCTTTTGAATCAAGTGCCAGAGATTCGTAATTTACTTCTAATAAAAAAAATCTCTAGACTTCCAGTACTTATCAGCTGCTGTATGCCATAGACATAAGTATGTAGGACATACAGCAGCTAAGTACTGGGAGACTGGAGTTTTTTTTAATAGAAGTAAAAATTTCACTGGAGTTGCCCTTTAAAGTCTTATTACACATAGCGATTATTGTTTAAGGATTTGCTATAACAATCGATCATCGAGGTTATCACGATTCTGAGGTTATTACATTCACCGATTAATGTTATGAACGATTGTTTATACGTCGTTATATGGTCGCTAATCGTTACTCAGGACGACCCACACAACATGTTGTTTTGGCGAACGACTTATTATTCAAACAGATATGTGAACAATCAGTGAACTACCGACGATAATTTTTTAACATGTTCAAAGACAAAAATGAACAATTTTTAATTCGTCGTTTGACCGTTGGGTGTTTTTACACGGACAGATAATCGCTTATTTTCAATCGTTATAGTGAATTTTTAAACGATAATGAGACCTTTAGGGCAATTATTGTGAAAATTCTCTTTATTTAAATCATTCAAATTGAAACATTAATTGTCTCATGTAAATGCAGGCAACGATCAAACGACCAATGAGAAATCATTCCTCATTCATTTGGTTTGTTGGTTCGTTAATCGTTTACTAATCAGTCGCCATAATTCCACACCCATTCACTGTAATTTCACATCGTTCCTTCATTTGCTGGGATCGGATGGAGAAAACGATCGTAGTGTTAATCGTAACTAACGACTATCGTTCTGTGTATAGTGGATGATTTCTGGTTAACGATAAACAATCTTGCTTGCGATCATTTATCGTTATTCGTCAAAAATCGCTTTGTCTAATGGGACCCTTAGGACCCTATTACACGGAGCGATCGTTTTAATTATGCGGAAAGATAATCAGCAGATAATTCAGCAGAATATCGTTCTGCGTAATAAACGCAACAATCATGTCTTTTGGATCTGACTAAAAAATCATCGGCCGCGGACTGCGCATCACCATGTGTAATAGTGATGCGCGTCCAATGGCTGATGAATGTGTAAGGAAAAAAATAAGGTTTATACAGATCTGTCCACTCTCCCTTAGGGTATGTTCACACTGAG